>NC_143508.1:13456136-13607651 GCF_051622355.1 Phaseolus vulgaris
GACATAGGAGTGTTTACTGGTTTGCATTTTTCTCTACAAATCCTTACAGTACTTTGTTTGACAGATAAAGATGTCATCCTTTAGTTGTTTCACTTGAAGTTCTAGGAAATAGTTGAGCTCACCCATCATGGACATTTCAAACTCACTTTTTTATGGCATTTACAAAAGCTTCACACAAGGCTTCATTTGTTGAACTGAAAACAATATAATCTACATAGACTTGTACCAAAATAATATGATCTTTCTTTTTCTTAATGAAAAGTGTCTTGTCTATCGTGCCTCTTCCATATCCTTGAGATAACAAAAATTTTCTTAGCCTTTAATACCATTGCCTAGGTGCTTGATTTAGTCCATACAAGACTTTCTTTAGTTTGTACACATGATCTAGAAATTTATGATCCTCAAACCCAGGTGGTTGTATACAAATACTTTTTCATTGATATAACCATTGAAAAAATCACACTTTACATCCATTTGGAATAATTTGAAACCACTAATGCATGCAAAATTTAATAAAAGTCTAACAACTTCCAACCTTGTTACATGAGCATAGGTTTCATCATAGTCAATACCTTCCTCTTTGTTGTAACCCTTTGCAACAAGCTTTGCCTTGTTCCTAGTGATAACTCCAAGTTCATCCATCTTGTTTTTGAAGACCTACTTTGTGCCAATATTATTCATGTCTATTGTTCTTGGAATCAGAGACCACACTTCATTCCTAGTAAACTGATTCAACTCTTCCTGCATAGTTAGAATCCAATTCTTATCTTGTGAATCCTGATGGAAGAGGGCCAAGAATCACTACAACTGAAAGCCAACCACCATGTCATATTGGGCCAATCACTAGGGCCATGGCTAGAAAGCTTGAAGAGGATTGGAACACTGCTATTGATGGCAGAGAGACCTATCTCTACATGCTCCAAGATGCCAAAATTCAAGCGTAGAATAGCTTTTACATTTTTGTCAAAAGTAGCATAGATTAATTCTTTTGTATTTTTGTTGAATCATGCAAAATAGTACCTAAAATTCTAACCTAAGTTTAATCAGAGTTTCCTACTCCTAATTAAACTTAGGATCGGCCCACATTAGCCCTAAGTGGAGCGTAAGGTTCTAGAACTCCTTGCACATGATAGAATTCTAGAACCTACCTCCCATGTGCAAGCATTTGAATTTCCCTCTCATTTTGTGCCTTGTGTAAACTGGCCTCCTAAGCTATTTAAGGAGTGCCTTGGCTCTTAGTTTTGCAAGATTAATATACTTAGTGAATTGCTGTCAAATTGTGCCAATTTCACTTCTTGCCCAAAACTTCCTAGGTTAGGCTTTTAATATTCACAAATTTCCCCTTTCCATGTAGAGTTGGCCTCACCACTCTCAATCCCTTCCTCTCATGCACCTTCAAGGTCACCACCACTCTTAGGAGGACCTTGCTTTATCTTCAAAACATGATGCTTCCGCCATTCACCAACAAAATCCGAAAACTATGAAGGCAGATCTCAATCAAATCCTCTATTAGATTCTTTGGTTCAACTTGGGAGACAAATTTCATGGCTTCACAAAGATTATTAAGTGACATTCTGGTTAAGACGTCCTTCTCAAAATTCGCTGTAATATTTTCCAGAGTCAGATCTTTAGGAATCTTCCATTCTCTGGAAAATCTAGATCAATAGCTTGTCCTCCAAAAAATTGAATCAGTTGTTTTTGCATCAAACTTTCTAAGATTATCCTTACAATTATTAAGAGCAAAACATTTACAACAAAACAGTCTAAGATGACTTATATTAGGCTTTCTCCCCTTATACAACTCATATGGTGTTTTCTTTAAAATTGACCTAATAAGAATTCTATTTAATAACATATAGAACAGTGTACACAACATCAATTAGTGATCTATTCTTCCTTCAACTACCACATTTTGTTGTGGAGTTGCATGAAGATTAGGAGAAATATCATGCTTTTAACAAAACCAATTAAATATCTCACTATGAAATTCTCCCCAATGATCACTTCTAATGGACTTAATGTTACAACTATTTTCATTTTATAACACTTTAGCTAATTTTTTAAACACATCAAATGCATCACTTTTAGAGGTAATGAATAAATTCCACGTAAATCTAGAAAAATCATCAACAATGACCAATGCATAAATAATTCCACCAAGACTAGCAATTCTAGAAGGGCCAAAAAAATCCATATGCCAAATGTCTAAAGGCTTCTTAGAAAGTAACTGTTGAAGATAGACTTTGATGTCTCCAAATCCATGAACATTGGTGGAAGGATTAGCTGCTGCTTGTTTGTTTGGGTTTTGGGTAGTTTGAATTTGTAATCCACTCATAGAAATGATCCAAAGCTGTTTGTTTTTAATCCTTTTTGAAAAAGATGTGTTTTTAATGAGAAGTGGAAAATCAACCTGTTGATTTGTCGAATCAACCGATTGTTTTACACTTAGAGGTTTTTGAAAAGGATTTGAAACTGTTTGACAAATTTGGTTGACTTTTGTACCGACCAGGTCATCGGGTGTGATGACGTGTCTAGCAAGTGACTATGTGGGGCGTGCTCAGCAGGGCACGTGGACAAGAGAAAGATGAATGGTTCAGAAATGAGCATAGTCGCTGTACCGCCCTGGTAGTCGGAAGTGATGACGTGACACCAAGCTACAGTGTAGGCGTGTTGACAAGGTGCCAGGTTGACAGAAGGGGAGGAAGTCGGGGGGCTCGTGAAGTCGCCAGTGATTAAGTTGGCGTGTTCCGATCATTAAGCATACCAGGCGATCGCCAGTAGAAGGTGAAGTCGCCAGATGTAAACTTAGGTGACCAAGCAATTGGAGATCGCCAGAGCAAGCACATCGTCAGAGATAAAAGTGGTGCAGATTATGAAGGCGGCCGGCGAGACCACAGGGAAGGTGTACGAGGGCACCCTAACTCGCCAGTTCCAGTAGAGATCGCGCTCCCAAGTTAGCTATGCACTGGGCAGTACCTTGCATAAATAACTTAGCCAAAAGAGAGTTAGAAGCAGCGCCCAAGTCAAGGAGGCTCCAGATGATGGCACGTGTAAGACTGGATGTGAGCCACGTGTCCAGGTCTGTAACTGCCAGGAGAGAGAAAGTAACCAGGTATATAAGAGTTCTCAACGAACTTTCTGAGGTACGCACGTTCAGATTACACTCTTTACGCTTGCGAGTTCTAGAGCTTACTGTGAGAGAGAACATTGCACGGTTCCTTGAGATTTCTTGAGTGTTCTTGCTCTTAGTATTTGGTGGTTCGGTCACTGACTTGGGCGTTGGAGTGCGATCGGCCGCAGCGGCGCCGCTCTGTTCTTTTGCAGGTTCTTGAGGTGGATCTCGAAGAAGGACGGAGGTTCGAAGCGGTGCACAAGTCGATCCTTTGACGAGGCAGGTTCCAACGTTCTGGTCAACAGGCAGGATCATCAGGCGCCCACCGTGGGGCCGTGTAAAACCTGTTCCCATCCGCAGCGTGAGTTCTTGGAGGTTTTCGTAGTTTTCTGCGTGGTTGTGTGCTGGTGCAACCACTGTTCGCTGATCATCTAAGTTTCGTTCGGTGATTTCGCGTTTTCCACCGTTCGTTTGGGTTTTTGTTCGGTGAAGTGAAGTTTTCTGCTGGTTGCGCGAGTTTTGTTCGGTGAGATTTGAGTTCTTTGGCTTGTTTGGTTTTTCGTGGAAGAAGCGTTGGTTTCTGGTGGAGTTGCAGGTTTGTTTGAAGGTTTGCGGTGTTCTTGCGGAGTTTCGCGTAGTTTTTCCGATTGATCGCTGAATCGATCGTGGCTGAAGTAAGTGTTGTTCGCTGCATTCTGTGATTCGCTAAGTTTCATGAGAAAAATGAGAAGCAATCGTTCAAGTCCGGTTGCGCCCGTCGCTGCTGAAGGCGCCGCCGCCATGACCATGGCGCAGATGGCGGAGATGATGCGTTCGTTGCAGGCAATTGTGGAAGCCTCGCGCATAGAACAGGCGAGAATGCATGAGGACCTGGTCGCCTCTCGCGCCAGGAATGAGGAGCTTAGCAAGGTGACTGAGGAGCTGCGTCAAGCTCTTCAGGAGCAGCAAGGGCGTTCTTCTGCTGAAGAGGTTGCGCCGTCGTCGCCACCTCGTGTTTTTCCTATGCCTTTTGTTCAGGCGATTACTGACACGCCTATTCCTGCGAGTGTGGTTCCTGTTAAGGCTGTTTTCACCGGCGTGGAGGATCCTGAGGCTCATCTCACCACGTTCCACATGCAGATGATGTTGTCAGGGGGATCAGACGCCGTGTATTGCAAGATGTTCGTGAGCACGCTCCAGGGAACGGCGCTGGAATGGTTTGTGAGCCTGCCTAACGGTCACATAACCAGTTTTCAACAGTTCTCGAAGATTTTCGTCGAGCAGTACATTGTGAATAAGGCGCCGCCCAGGGTGTCTTATGATTTGTTTGATATAAGGCAATATCAGGGAGAGTCCCTCAGAGACTACCTGAATCGCTTTGGGGCGCAGATGGTCAGGTCGCCAGCCAAAGATGAAGAAATGCTGGTCTATGCATTCAAGAAGGGCGTGTTGCCGGGACCATTCTGCGAGGCGTTGATCAGGGCGCACCCCGCCACGTTTGCTGAGGTTAGGCGACTTGCGGTGGCCCACATCGCCGACGAGAGCGAGGTCGCGGAGAAGAGAGGAAGTGTAGCTCCCGCTAGGCCACGCGCCCAGACGAGGATCCAGCCACAGAGGGTGCTGGAGACAGCGGCGGCCAGGAGGGATCAGAGGACTCGCCATCCTTATGATCCAAGGAAGAACAAGGGTAGGGGCCAAGGACGCCAGCAACCAGCACGCCGGGAATACAATCGCCCGCCTAAGCACAAGTTTGTCATGGGATTGGCGGATCTGATCGCCATTCCCAACATATCCGCTAGGTTGAAGGCGCCAGAAAAGGTGGGCGACAAGGTGCTGGGACCAAAGCCAGACGCTTGGTGTGAGTTTCACCAGGGTTTTGGCCATACAGTGGACTCGTGTTTAGCATTAGGATACCAGCTCGACGATCTGGTAAAGAGCGGGTTCCTAAATGATTATTTGCTGGACAGAAGGACGGGGGGCGCGTCGAGCTCCCAACCAGCAGGTGCTGAAGCTCAGCAGCACGCGATGCCCACGCATGGAGAAATCCACACCATTGCAGGGGGTTTCTCAGGCGGTGGATGCACCGCATCACAGAGGAAGAAGTACGCGAGGTCTGTGATGACGGTGGATATGTTTGAAGACCACTCGCCAGAAGTGGATATTACATTCACCAAGCAAGATCTCCGGGATGTTGTGCCTCATGACAACGATCCCTTAGTAATTTCGTTGATAACAGCAGGAAGAAAGGTCCACAGGGTGCTGGAGGACCAGGGAAGCTCGACAGATGTGATGTTCTGGCCGACTTTCACGCAGTTGGAGCTGCCCCTTGACCAGTTGAGGCCCTATGGAGGGTGTTTGTATGGGTTCGTTGGTGACCAAGTGGAGGTCAGGGGGTACATAGAGTTAAGGACAACGTTTACAGACGTGGCGGGTTCAAGAACGGAAAAAATCAAGTACCTGGTTGTAAACGCTCCTTCAGCGTACAACATCCTGTTGGGAAGACCCACGCTCAACAGGATAGGTGCCATACCATCAACCCGGCACATGAAGGTGAAGTTGCCGTCCATGGAGGGGGTGGTCATCACCATCAAATCCGATCAGAAGGAAGCAAAGAAGTGCTATGAGAATAGCCTGAAAAACAAGAGATCGGTGAGTTATGTAACAACCACCCCGCCTCCCGGTGTGAAGCCCAGACCGACGATAACAGAAGAGGTCGCCGGGAGGGACGTGGAGATGGTAGACGCTGAGCTGGGGGAGGGGAATGCTGGTCTGGAGGAGGAAGAGGGAAGGAATCGCCCTGAGGAAGCGAGAGAACTGGGAATCGCCAGGGCGGTGATCGCCAGAGAAACCAGACCAAAACCCGTCGAGCAGTGGCTCGAGAGAGAAATCGGGGGAAAGATCTTCAAGCTGGGAAGATCCCTGGAGGGTGAGCTCCAGGACCAGATCGCCAAGGTGATTGAGCGGCATCTGGACGCGTTTGCATGGTCTGCTTCGGACATGCCCGGGATCGATCTCGACTTTTTGTGCCATCATCTGGCGATGGACAACTTGGTAAGACCAGTGCGACAAAGAAGAAGAAAGTTCAACGAAGAGAGGAGGCAGGCGATCAGGGACGAAACACAGAAACTCCTCGCTGCAGGCCACATCAGGGAAGTTCAGTACCCTGAATGGTTGGCAAATGTTGTGCTGGTGAAGAAGAGTAACGGGAAATGGCGCATGTGCGTCGATTTCACTGACCTGAACAAGGCTTGCCCAAAGGATTCGTATCCTTTACCAAGCATAGACGCCCTGGTGGATAGTGCTGCAGGGTGTAAGCTGTTGAGCTTCCTGGATGCCTTCTCGGGGTATAATCAGATTAAGATGTGATGGAGGAGGGCCCAAGCTCACCACACGATGAAAGCCAAGCCTCCAAGACTAGACGGTCTAGCCTATGATGAGGAGCGTCTAGACTCAAAAAGGAGCGTCTAGCCCATGAAGAGGAGCGTCTAGGCCATGATGAAGAGCGGCTACATAAGGAGCGTCTAGGCCATGATGAGGATTCCTTCTAGACCGTCTAGCTTCACATACACATGGGTCAAAACTACGGTTTTGGGAAGAGAAGACCTTTGTAATTGTTACATAAAGGCCCATTAGGGGTGCTTAGTAATTAGAGTAGTGTAGAAAGCATATTTGTGTGAACATTCTAGAAAGACCATGGAGGGGGTGAGCATAAAAACTAGACACACCCCTCCCCATGTGCTCATTTGTGCACCCATGTGCCATGTGCACCCATGTGCTTCACATTTACATTTCATTTGGCTAGCATTAGGGTTGCATTATGGTCCTCCTTAGCCTATAAAAGGAGGAGCCTACACCTTGTATTTTCAAGTTTATTGTGAGTAAAGTTATGCTGCCAATTTGTGCTCAACTTTGCTTCTCCCTAGAATCCTAGGCTCTAAACTTCAATTCCTTCATCTTTTCCCTTGAGTTGGCCGAACCACTCAATACCCATACCTATCATGCACCTACAAGATCAACACCACTCTTAGGAGGATCTTGCTCACTCTCATTCATTGCTTCCGCCCCATACTCTACATTGATTCAATAAGAACTTCATGAAAATGCCATCATTTGGTATCATGAGCTTTGGTTCTTCAAGATGAGTAGCTCCTTGTCTTTTCAATTTTAGTTCTTCTTTATTTCATATTGTCATTTACTTTCCTTACTTGTCTTGCTGTTTTTTACATTTTAATTTGTTCTTGGTGTGCTTTGTGGAAGATCCAACCGAAGCACTCTTGTTCATTTGATCTTGAACAAGTTCTTGTGCAATTTGTGATAGGATTCCATACACCTTTGTGTTGCTATTTTCTTTTAGGCTTTGAGTCTTTATTGCTTTCATTATTTTGCTTCATATTATGCTTTGAGTCTTTAATTTTCTGAATCTATACATGTTTTGTCAAGTCATGTTCATCCATATTGTCAACAATTCATAGTAGTCCTTTTATTTGGCTTAATTGTTTCTTGATTTTGGGTCTCTTTATTTGCTTGAATCTGCTGTTCTTTGCTCCTTTGGTGCCTTTTTAATTTTAGTTTGAGTTCATATTGTGTTTAGATCATACACAATTCTATTTCACAAATTTCCATTGTGTCTAAACTTTGGTATCTTGCTGTTTTTGTTTCCAGTTTTCAGATTCCCCTGTTTACACCTTCTCTGTTTTGGCTGTTTTAACCCAGAAAAATATTTCCACCCATAGGAAAATTCTGATTTTCTGGAAAATGCAAGTTTAAAGTGTTATAGAAAAGACAAAAAAAGAATTAGGTCAAAAGAAGCAACAGAAAAAAAATGATAAATCTTTTAAGATCAGAGTGCAAATCTGAAGCGCTCCAGCTGGCATAACCGAACACCAATTTTGCAAAATTTATTAAAAAACAATGGTGCATCCGTTTTGAGTGATTCCAAAGCCAGATTTTAGATAAGATCCTGAATATCTTGCATAAAAAATTTCAGAGCCAAATTCTAAAAATACAGCTCAGCATAAATCGGGGAACAAACACGTTTTCTGGCCCACAACATTTTCCAGTGGTGCTGTTTTTTTTATTTGGTCATCTAATCTAGTGCTTTTCTTTAGGAATTCTTTTGTGTGCCAACCTTTAATTGAGTACCTTTATTTGTTTGCTTTACTTAATTGACTCTCTTTCTAGTTGTCACAATCTAAATCCTTTTGGTGGTACTGTTTTATTCAATTAAATTTGTTTCTTGCTTTTGTTCTTTGACCTCTAACTTGGGTGCTGGAATTTATTCTTCTTTGGTGCTTATGTGAATGGGAACTTGATTTGGTTAAGGTTTAGCCCTTTGCTAGGTGCTGGAAATTGGAGAATTAAAGACCATCATTCTAAGGAGAAGACTAGGCCAAAGCCGAAACAAGCATTCTTGAAATAAACACTACAAACACTTGGAAGATCAACAAGCAAAGACAACAAGGAAGTGCACTAACCAAAAGAGGATCAACAAAGGGAGTTCTCTTATTTCCTTTGCAACTTGGTTTATTGTTAATTACCTTGTTAATTACGTTTTAGACGGTGAGTGTGTCTTCAAGGGCTCTAAGTGTCCAAGAAGCCTCACCTAGGGCCGAATAGTGTAGCATTCTTGTTTAGTAATTGTTACTTGTTTGTAATTGCTTTTCTTTTTCTTTCATAGCTACATTTTGCATGGTTAGTTTTGTTTAAATTTGTGTTAAAACCGACTAGTTTTGTTGCATAGATAGCTTACATTGTTTTCTTGCATTGATTTCTCAACTTAATTGTGTTCTAAGTGGTTTACTAAGAGAAAGTTTGGTGTGAAGACATTGAGGGATAGTTTTTGGCTAAGGCAAAGGCTTGGTATTTAAGTAGTCCTTTGTGACTCACCTCCCTTACCTGGAAAACTACCTTCTTTGACTTTCCTAAGTTTTCTCAAGGTAAAATACTTGTATACACAAAGCTTTAGCCATGTCTTCTTCTTCTCATTCTACCAAGTCTATTGGAAGTGAATTAAAATCTTTAAAAACTCTTTTGAAAGAAGTTTCACAAACTGTGCAATCAATTGCTTATAGACAATTGGAGAGTGAGACTAAACTTAATGTTTTGACTAAAGCAAAGAATGAGAAGTCTCAATTTTCAAAAAAATTACATTCTCATGCATCTAGCTCTAAACATCATGATTATCTTGGGGAAGAAAGTCTTAGGAAAAATGAATATCATCAACAATTCCCTAGGAGAGCTAGGAAAGAGAGACAAGAAAACCTAACCAAGCATATCTCTCACACTCAAGCTAGAGAAATTCCATGTTTAGAATACCTTGGCAATGATCAATTAGCATCTCAATGTTTCAATGAAAGATCTATGATCTTAAGGGACAAAGATGAGAATAGTAGCCAAGAAAAAGAAGCTAGTGAGAGTGAAGAAAATGTAAAAATAGAAAAGCAAGAGAAAATCCTTGGGAAACAAAAGGCGTGGGAGAAGAGTGTTCCTTCCCACAAGGTCATTCAACAAGAAGGAAAAGTTGAAAATACATTTGAAAATATACCTCTTGTTGAACAACCTAGCCTTACCTTTTGTAAAGGAACACTTGCAAGCCTAGAAAAAAAAGAAGAATCCTTAAAAGAGGCTTGCATAGATAAAAATATAGTAGATTATTTTACATACAAGCCAAGATATCACCAAGTGAAGGTCAAGTCATCTATAGGCATCTACAAAGACAATTTTTTATGTGAAGTAGTGCCTAAAGAAACTTGTCATGTCTTATTGAGACAACCTTTGCAACAAATTGAAATTTCCATGAACAAAGGTTGTATCAACGAGACTACCTTCACACATAAAAGAGAAATTATTCATGAAGGAGAACTCATGGGTCAAATTAGAGTTGATAAAACTCTAGAGCTTTTAAAAGGAAAATTATTGTCACCCATGAGAAAAGATGTTCAAAGACATTACCCTAGATACATTCCGTGTTTTAAAAATACATCTAAGGCGATGTCTCATGAACTCTATACTCCTTCACCTTTTGCAAATGATCCTTGGGAAGACATAAGCCTAAATTTCATATTAGAGCTTCCTAGGACGACAAAAGGTCTTGACTTTTTCTTCATGGAAGTGGATAAACTCTTCTTAAGAAAAGTGACAAGCCTCCATGATTTATTTTCAAAAATAAGGGATAGAGCTCCAAAATTTGAAAACATAGCTCTCCCTTCTATGCTTCACGAAATCATGAGGGACACCCACAATTCTTGGGATAAGAATCCTTTTCCTTTTATGCATGCATACAATGGAGTAGTCCACAAGATTACTCATATCTCTCCATTTGAAGTTGTATGTGAACATAGTCCTCTTGCCTTTTTAAAGTTGTCACCTTTTCCTAAAGGGATTATGCCTAAGGAAAAAGTAACTACTTTTGGAAATTTTAGAAAACATAAGAGGATTAGAAGGCACCTACAATCATCAAAAGGGAAGCATTGTGAGAAGTTGACCAAAACAAGAGAAAAACAAAGATGGCAACTTCACACAATTAATTGTTCTCCAAATACTCACTCTATCTCCTTTGCTTTGTTTCAAGATTCTCATAGGTTGATATTTGATCCGGGAGGACACACCTTGACGAAGCAAGAGGCTGCTATCCGAGATCAAGTTAGCAAATATGAGGATAGATCTTTTCCCGAAGGAGGAGATGATGGACACCATCCAGCCACAACAAGCCCCCTCAAAAGCAAAAGCTTTGGATTTGAGGACAAATCCTTTTCAAGAGGGAGGGGATGATGGAGGAGGGCCCAAGCTCACCACACGATGAAAGCCTAGCCTCCAAGACTAGACGGTCTAGCCTATGATGAGGAGTGTCTAGACTCAAAATGGAGCGTCTAGGCCATGATGAGGAGCGGCTACATAAGGAGCGTCTAGGCCATGATGAGGATTCCTTCTAGACCGTCTAGCTTCACATACACATGGGTCAAAACTACGATTTTGGGAAGAGAAGACCTTTGTAATTGTTACATAAAGGCCCATTAGGGGTGCTTAGTAATTAGAGTAGTGTAGAAAGCATATTTGTGTGAACATTCTAGAAAGACCATGGAGAGGGTGAGCATAAAAACTAGACACACCCCTCCCCATGTGCTCATTTGTGCACCCATGTGCCATGTGCACCCATGTGCTTCACATTTACATTTCATTTGGCTAGCATTAGGGTTGCATTATGGTCCTCCTTAGCCTATAAAAGGAGGAGCCTACACCTTTTATTTTCAAGTTTATTGTGAGTAAAGTTATGCTGCCAATTTGTGCTCAACTTTGCTTCTCCCTAGAATCCTAGGCTCTAAACTTCAATTCCTTCATCTTTTCCCTTGAGCTGGCCGAACCACTCAATACCCATACCTATCATGCACCTACAAGATCAACACCACTCTTAGGAGGATCTTGCTCACTCTCATTCATTGCTTCCGCCCCATACTCTACATTGATTCAAGAAGAACTTCATGAAAATGCCATCAAGATGCATCCCATGGATGAAGAGAAGACAGCCTTCATGACGGAGAGATCGTGCTACAGCTACAAGGTGATGCCGTTTGGGCTGAAGAACGCGGGGGCCACATACCAGAGGCTGATGGATCGAGTACTTGCACCGATGCTGGGAAGGAACGTGCAAGCGTACGTCGATGACATGGTCGTGACCTCGCCGGAAAAGAGCAAGCACGTTGCAGACTTGGAAGAATTGTTCACGACGATCGCCAAGTTCAGATTAAAGCTTAATCCAGAGAAATGCATTTTCGGCGTGGAGGCTGGAAAGTTTTTGGGTTTCCTCTTGACTGAAAGAGGCATAGAGGCCAACCCTGATAAGTGTGCCGCCATCCTGGCGATGAGGAGCCCAGCTACGGTGAAGGAGGTTCAACAGCTAACAGGTCGGATGGCAGCCCTGTCTCGCTTTGTGTCAGCTAGCGGAGAAAAGGGCCATCCCTATTTTCAGTGCTTGAGGCGCAATAACAAGTTTGCGTGGACGAAGGAGTGCGAGGAAGCCTTCGTCAAGCTGAAGGAATATTTAGCGAGCCCGCCGGTCTTGTGCAAACCGCTGGTGGGAACCCCTCTCAGGTTGTATTTTGCTGTAACTGAGAGGGCGGTGAGTGCGGTGCTCGCCCAGGATCAAGATCAGGCTCAAAAGCCTATTTATTTTGTGAGTAAGGTGTTGCAGGGCCCCGAAACGAGATATCAGGCCCTGGAAAAGGCTGCGCTGGCTGTGGTATTTTCGGCGAGGAGGTTGCGCCACTATTTCCATAGCTTCACCATTCTGGTGATGACTGACCTGCCCATCCAGAAGGTCTTGAAAAAGCCTGACGTTGCAGGAAGGATGGTGAAATGGGCAGTAGAATTGTCAGAGTTTGATATTAAATATGAGCCTCGAGGCCCGATCAAGGGGCAAATCTTTGCAGATTTCATGGTTGAGCTCTCATCTGAGGCGATGCGAGTTGAAGGGGACGACTTCCGTTGGGTACTCTCGGTGGATGGATCGTCCAACCAGCAGGGCAGCGGTGCTGGAGTCATTTTGGAAGGACCCAACGGCGTGCTGATTGAACAATCTTTGAGATTTGCCTTCAAAGCCAGTAACAATCAAGCAGAATATGAGGCGCTGATCGCCGGGATTTTGCTGGCCAAGGAGATGGAAGCCAGGGTGTTAATGGCTAAGAGTGACTCGCTGCTAGTTACAGGGCAAGTAACAGGCGAGTTCTAGGCTAAAGATCCACAAATGGCGGCCTATTTGGAGTATGTGCAGGAATTGAAGAGTTCCTTTGCCTCCTTTGAAGTAGTGCATGTGCCCAGAGAGCAGAATGCCCGAGCTGACTTGCTAGCGAAGCTCGCCAGCTCAGGCAAGGGGGGTAGGCAGAGGACGGTGATTCAAGAAACTCTGAAGACGCCGAGAGCATTTGTGGCAGATCACCTGGTTCTTCAGATAAGCAAGTCGACGGAGAAAGCAGCGAGAAGTCATAAGTCCCTGACGCAAGAGACTTTGAGATCGCCGAGAATTAGAGCATGTCGAGGAGAGAAGGTGAACATGACGCAGGTCTGCGCGATCCATGAGCCAGACACCTGGATAACACAGTACAAGCGATGCCTGGCAGATGGCCTTCTCCCACTGGATCCGACAGAGGCTAGGAAGGTAAAGAAAAATTCTAGCAAGTACACATTGATTGATGGCGATCTGTACAGGTTTGGGTTCACTCACCCACTCCTGGAATGCGTACATGGCGAGAAGTGCACGAGAATCATGGCAGAGCTCCACGAAGGTATATGCGGAAGCCACGTCGGGGGTCGAGCTCTGGCCGCAAGAACTCTCCGTGCAGGGTATTACTGGCCATCAATGAGAGAAGACTGCAAGAAGTATGCCCAATGTTGCAAACAATGCCAACAGCACGCCGATTGGCACAAGGCGCCTCCCGAAGAGTTGAAGTCGATCTACAGCCCTTGGCCGTTCCATACGTGGGGAATCGACATCCTGGGACCTTTCCCGCTGGCGATCAGGCAGATGAAGTACTTGGTGGTGGCGATTGAGTATTTCACCAAGTGGATCGAAGCAGAGCCAGTGGCCCAGATCACCGCACACAAGATCGAAGGTTTCGTGTGGAAGAATATTGTGTGCCGGTTTGGAGTGCCCAAGCGCCTGGTGTTAGACAATGGGACTCAGTTTGCAAGCCACTTGTTGAAGAAGCTGTGCGAAGGGGTGGGAATTCAACAAGTGTTTGCATCCGTCGAGCACCCTCAAACGAATGGCCAGGTGGAGTCAGCCAATCGGGTGTTGCTGAGAGGTTTGAAGAGAAGACTAGAGAAAGCCAAAGGAAGCTGGGCTGAGGAGGTACCCCGTATAGTCTGGGCGTACCACACCACGGAGCAGTCAGGAACCCATGAGACCCCGTTCAGCTTGGTCTATGGGTGTGATGCAATGATTCCAGTAGAGATCCAGGAGAGCTCGCCGAGATTCCAGAACTTTGTAGAGGAAGACTCGAATGAAGAGAGAAGGCTGAACCTGGATCTACTGGATGAAGTCAGGGAAGAGGCGAGATTGAAGGCTGAAGCAGTGAAGAGAAGGGTTGAACGAAGATACAACTCGAAGGTGATGCCAAGACAGTTTAGAGAAGGCGACCTGGTGATGAGGAAAGCCCACCAGTACGAGATGGAGAATAAACTGTCGCCCAAGTGGACAGGGCCGTTCAGAATAACCGAGGCGCTCGGGAACGGCGCCTACCGCTTAGAGACATTGGAAGGAGGGGCGATTCCTCGCACTTGGAACGCCACGCACCTGAAGTTATATTACAGTTAAGAAGCCTTGTAAGTAAAGACAAACGCCAAGTTATATTACAATGTCTCTGTTAAAACAGTTTGAAGGGGGCACTCTTTTTTCCCTAAGGAGGGTTTTTAATGAGGCCACCCAATAAAGAGAAGTTTTCGAAGTACAAGTTGTTTTAGATTGCGTGCCTGTTGTTTTCAGAAAGTTTTGAAGAAAGACCTTGTCACTTGTATGTGGCTTAAGGCAAGTTAAAGATATGTTGCATGCTTTCTAAGAAGTTTTAAGTTCTCATCGTCTTTCGGCATCGGAGGCACCAGTTAAAAGTTTTAAGTCCTCATCGTCTTTCGGCGATCGGAGGCACCAGTTAAAAGTTGTAAGTCCTCATCGTCTTTCGGCGATCGGAGGCACCAGTTAAAGTTTTAAGTCCTCATCGTCTTTCGGCGATTGGAGGCACAAGTTAAAGTTAAAGTCCTCATCGTCTTTCGGCGATCGGAGGCACCAGCTAAAAGACCTCAACGCCTTCGCGCGTTCTGAGGCGAGTTAAAGACCTCCTCGCCGTCGAGCGAGTGCAGGCGAGGAAGAGCGAAAAGTCCTCAGTGTTTCTGGGGGCGAGGAGATGTAACCCCTGGGGCAATGTAGAGGCACCAGTGAAAAGTCCTTAGTGTTTCTGGGGGCGAGAAGATGTAACCCCCGGGGCAATGTAGAGGCAAGTAAAAGACCTTCTCGCCTATGAGCGAGTTCAGGCAAGTAAAAGACCTTCTCGCCTATGAGCGAGTTCAGGCGAGTAAAAGACCTTCTCGGCTATGAGCGAGTTCAGGCAAGATAAAATCCTTCTCGTCTCGAACGAGTTCAGGTACGGTGTTAAGGGTGGACGAAGTTTGGAAGGTGGCTAAGGTAGGTTCGAAGAGAACGCCTAGCCACCCGGTCTTTTATTCTGAAGTTCAGGAGGGTAGAGAAGGATCCGAAAGGCGCCTCTACCCCCAGATAAAAGAACAATGGCCAAGGCAGGAAGCCAGAAAGAAGCTGATATCGCCAAGAGTCTTTGGCGACCAGGAAAAGTTCAAGCAGCGGCGAGAAAGTTAAAAACCCATGCTGATGGAGCAGATCGGGTGAAGAAATGTTTTAAGCCAGTGGTTGAGTTGAAGTTTGTTGCTTGAAGAGTGATTTTGCGTTAAGGTTAATTGCCTTAAGATTACGAGCTGTGGAAGTGATTATTGCTTGAAGTTGAAATGGTTCGAAACAGTTAAGTGCGAGATCGGGCCTACAAAATTACTAAGTTATTTTTGCTGAAGTAAAATTGCGCAAGGAAAGTTGAAGCAGGCAAAGAAATTGCAGAAAGAAATACAAAGGCAATTTCATTAAAGTAAATACTAGTTCAAAGCACATGGACAGGAAAATATGAAGGTTATTACAATTGCACAAAGAAAAAGCATAAAGGTGATGGATGGGGGGAAATTGATCAGTCTTCGACGGGAACCACCTTCCCATCCACCACCTCGTTGTTTAAAGACACCATGCTGAGATCCAGATCGGGGAACAAGCATGCAAACTGTTCCCGTGCAGCAGCGAATCCAGCAGCCAGAATCTGGGCAGAGCTCATTTTAAGATCTTCAATCTGCTTCTGGAGTCCTTCAGTTTGCTCCTTCAGCCCCTTATTCTGCTGCTCCAGCTCTTCGATTTGTTTCTTGAGTTTTTTGTTGATCTCTTGAGCTTGGAGAAGGTCTTTAGCAACCTTCTTGGATTCCGCTTGCACTTGGCCCAGTTCAGCAGTGATTTTCCCTTTCTCTTTGTTGGCCTCGGCAAGCTCAGCAATGGCGTCATCCCTCGCCTTCTCCACCTTACCCAGGAAGATCTCCCGATCAGCAGACCTCTGCTCCAGCTTTTTCACCTTGGCGGCGTTAGTTTTTATCGAAGCTTCCAAGTCAGCCACCTTAACGCGATAAGGCACAATTTTGCTCTCTAGTTCGATTTTTTCTTGAGCCAGTTGTTGTACCTTATGGCGGAGTTCAGTGGCCTCCTTGCGCGCCAATCGGAGCTCGGTGCTCATCGCGTCTTCTACTCGGGAGTGTTCAATCTCCGCGAGCGTCAGATTGAAGGACAACTTCTCCACCTCAACCTTCATGGTGCTGTTCTCTGTTTTGAGGTTGAAGAGGTCGTCCTGGAGCTTCCTGGTGGAGCTCTGCACCGCTCTAGTTATGATGGCGGGGATGTCTTCTGCTATCGTCTTCAGCTTAGCAGATAAAGGCTCCCACATCCTCGTGACCTCAAGAGGGAGGTTTGCAGCTTGGAGAGGCGCTGGGTGGGCCTGTTGTTGGTTTTCGTCGCCACCTTCTTTAGTTGGTTCTTCAGTAGGCGCTTCTGCTCGTGGTGGCGACGTCGGGGACTCGGTGATCAGAATCGGAGAGGTGTGGGCAACCTCATCCCCGATTGGAGCAACATCTGCGGCTGAGGCGTTGGAAGGAGGTCCCCCTCCAGCTGATACATATGGCGTGGAGGCGCTTGGGGGTCCTCCAAGAAATTGTCTTCGGCGGCCTCAACCGCGGGTGGTGCAGTTGCCAATGGAATGGCTTGGACTGGGGAAGCGGGAGCTGGTGGAGATGGCATTGTTGGAGGTGGAGCAGGCGTGGATGGCGGTGTTGAGGTTGGAAGAGGGGG
This sequence comes from Phaseolus vulgaris, assembly GCF_051622355.1. NCBI lineage: Eukaryota > Viridiplantae > Streptophyta > Magnoliopsida > Fabales > Fabaceae > Phaseolus > Phaseolus vulgaris. The sequence continues at coordinate 13,473,158 of NC_143508.1, forward strand.
TGGGGCAGGTGGTGAAGAAGGTGCCACCCTCTTCCTCTTTGTAACGAGGCCATCTTCGATGACCTCGTCATCTTCTTCCTCCTCCTCGTGGACTACTTGGGGAGCTTTCCTCTTGGGCCTTTTGAGGACAAGTTTTTTACGCTGGGCGGCGGGTTGGACGTCGGAGGGAGCTGGGCCCTTAGGTGGCGATCGACCCTGTGCGGCGGCGATCTCCACCACAGAATTTGGCACTGTTTGAGAGCCCGTTGCCAACCCATGGAGTCGGGCGAGCGTCCTCAATTCAGCAAGCTTGTCCTGGCCCAACATGTTATCTGCATAAGAGCAAAAATACATGGGTTAGTTCAGAGAGAAGATAAATGCATAAGGCAGTATGCAACAGCAAAGCAGACAAATAGTGCAGAAATATAAAACCAAAGTCTTGCCCACAACGCACAAGACGCCCAGAAACAGTTAACAGAAGCAAGTATTAAAACAAGAGGCTCGAATGTTCTAACCTATTCGAATTTCGAGTTGGTCCTCAAAGAATTCGAAGCAGATCAGGGTGGTGGTGAGGAAGGTGATGTTGGCATCCGCCACACTCTTCCAAAAGAAGCAGAGATCCCTGTCCAGTGCACCCATGCTATCAGGACTTCTGGGTCTCCTGAAGCAGCTCTTGGACTCTTTGCTCCCCTTGTTTACCCAGTACAAGGGGAAGCCGTCGAGTAGGGAAGTGTCCTTGTCGTTAGGGCGCACTTGGACGAACGTTCCCTTCCAGTCTTTATAGGACTGCTGGAAGATGGAGAGGATCGACCTCCCAGCAATCCCATTCAAGCTCACCCACAAGCGGTCTCCTGGGTGCTTGGCTTCAAAAAGGAACAAGAATACGTCTACGGATGCTGGCAACCCCAGATGGTCGCACATCACTTGGAATGCTCGCACAAACGCCCAGCTGTTGGGGCGGAGCTGGGCGGCGGCAATGTTGAGCTCGGTGAGGAGCTCCCTCTCGAAACGTGTAAAGGGAAACCTTAGTTTCACCTTCTTGAATAGCGTTGTGTAGACGAAGCAGAAGGGCCCGTCATTGCTCGCCTTATCGTCGGCACAAACGGGCAGATCGGGGGGGCAAGGTAGCACTGTCATCTTCTCATCGTGCTCCTTGTGGAATGATTGATGAAGTTCATCCCCCTTCTTCAACCGCAAAACTGCCCCCGCAGTGTTCACAGAAGATGTTTCCCTCAGCAGGGTCGAGTTGGCCCAGGGATACAATTTTTTGAAGTTTGGTGTGGGGACGGAGGCTCCTCCGGTGACTGGCGGAGTAGCCTGGGCCAGGTTGGGGCAGGAAGGTGCAGGCCTCTCAGCCTGGGAAGATGAAGCACCGCGTGCTCGCGGTGGGTTGAGTGCTTGAGAAGAAGGGTTTCGCGATGAAGGAGGAGGATTCGGGGTGATCTTGGTGCGAGTCATGATGGAAGCTGCAAAGGAAGAAGAAAAGGAAAAAATGATCAGGGGTCACAGAGGCTGACTCGATCATGGAAGAAAGGTGAAAAACGAACGAACGTAAGTTCGTTGCAACGATTAACGAAGCCCTAAGTTACGAAGAATGAGAAATGGCAAAAGCAACCCACAACGTATGCACCAGGCAGTTACAGGATGATGCGAATCGGTTAAAATGCAGGGAAAACCAGCAGAAGAAGAAAAGGAAGTACCTTTTTATGATCAGAAAGGCGATGAAGAATGTTGGTGATTCAGAGAGTTGAAGAACGTCGAGAGCTTTTTCGCAGAAGAAGGTTAGAGCGTTTGTGAATACGAAGAAAAGTGATGGAACAGTGTGGAGTGAAAATGGGTTTAAGGGTTTTTCGAAATGGGTTTGGGAAGCGAAAACGGTAACTGAAGGTAACCGTTGATGAAGCCACGTGTCGAGCGATGGGTGAGGGGTTTGGTGGAGCGTCAGAGGAGCAGAAAGTACAACCGCTTGGAATTCTGCGTCAGTGCCACGTAGGTCGGTGTTGACGTGACTCTTTCAGTCTTTTCGCTGGACAAGTCTTCGCTTAAGACTGGGGGGCTTGTGTACCGCCCTGGTAGTCGGAAGTGATGACGTGGCACCAAGCTACAGTGTAGGCGTGTTGACAAGGCGCCAGGTTGACAGAAGGGGAGGAAGTCGGGGGGCTCGTGAAGTCGCCAGTGATTAAGTTGGCGTGTTCCGATCATTAAGCATACCAGGCGATCGCCCAGTAGAAGGTGAAGTCGCCAGATGTAAACTTAGGCGACCAAGCAATTGGAGATCGCCAGAGCAAGCACATCGCCAGAGATAAAAGTGGTGCAGATTATGAAGGCGGCCAGCGAGACCACAGGGAAGGTGTACGAGGGCACCCTAACTCGCCAGTTCCAGTAGAGATCGCGCTCCCAAGTTAGCTATGCACTGGGCAGTACCTTGCATAAATAACTTAGCCAAAAGAGAGTCAGAAGCAGCGCCCAAGTCAAGGAGGCTCCAGATGATGGCACGTGTACGACTGGATGTGAGCCACGTGTCCAGGTCTGTAACTGCCAGGAGAGAGAAAGTAACCAGGTATATAAGAGTTCTCAACGAACTTTCTGAGGTACGCACGTTCAGATTACACTCTTTACGCTTGCGAGTTCTAGAGCTTACTGTGAGAGAGAACATTGCACGGTTCCTTGAGATTTCTTGAGTGTTCTTGCTCTTAGTATTTGGTGGTTCGGTCACTGACTTGGGCGTTGGAGTGCGATCGGCCGCAGCGGCGCCGCTCTGTTCTTTTGCAGGTTCTTGAGGTGGATCTCGAAGAAGGACGGAGGTTCGAAGCGGTGCACAAGTCGATCCTTTGACGAGGCAGGTTCCAACGTTCTGGTCAACAGGCAGGATCAGTCGCCGTTCGTGGAAGTGGCGCTCTGCAGTGTACATAGTCGGTTGTCGCCGGGATTGTGTGTCATCGACGTGTTAGATAATGGAAGATCAGGTGATCTGACATCGCCGCAAGGAGCACGTCGCCGGGTTTCCAAGTAAGCTTAGTTAAAGCTGTTGGAGGCTCAGACGAGTAAGTTCAAGCGTGTAAGTTCAGTAAGATGATTGTTACGCCAGCATGGGGTGTGAAGGTCGAATGAGTTGGAGGGAACAACTTGCTCATCAACAACGGGATTCCCAGAGTGGACATTCGTTGGTGGCAAGGTTTCCTCAGCTGGACATGCATGGCGTAGCAATAAGGAGGGTGGCACCTGCGACAAGCGATATCACAGAGATGGTGTACTTTGTTGCATCCGATACTCGCCTTGTCGAGTGGTATTCCAGAGCGTTTACGTGCTAGATTACTCCTTGAATAGGAGACTTGGCCGCGCGGCTGGTTACTACATAGAAATAACGCTCAAGTTACCCCGACCCAGATGACGACACGTGTAGGGTTGGATGCTACCTGTTACTCCAACCCAGATGATGACACGTGTAGGGTTGGATACAATATAGAAATGACGCTCGAGTTATCCTAGCTCAGATGATGACACGTGTAGGGCTGGGTACTACCTGCTACCCTAGCCCAGATGGTGACACGTGCAGGGTTGGATGCGAGCCACGCGTCCAAAGCGTAACTGCCTCGAGAGAGAAAATAACTAGCTATAAAGGTAAACTTAACAGAATTTGCAGAGGTACATTCATTACGGCTCATTGTTTTGGGTTGAGTGCACTTTAGTACGGTTCTACAGAGTATAGTTTTCTCTCAGTTTTTGGGTGTTCTTGTTACTGACTTGAGCTTCGGAGCGCCACCAGCCGCAGAGGCGCCATCTTGTGTTTTCAGGTTCTCAGAGAGACAATTTGTGGTGTGGACTTGAAGGGCACGTGGTGTCAAAGCTGGTGAGGAAGATTGTGACGAGGCATCGCTCTTACGCTAGGTCAACCCGTAGGATCATCTGGCGCCCATCGTGGGGCCGTATAAAAGGTGATTCCCAACCACAGTTCGAGTTTGTTGAAGTTTTGGTGTTTTCTGTTTGACTGCTTGCTGTCGCAGTCGATTTTCGGAGTGTTCACCGTTCGTTTGGAGTTTCTTTGAGTTGCTGAGTTTGCTGAGAAAAGATGAGGACAACGTGGTCCAGTTCAGTCGCGCCGTCAACCGAAGAGGACGCTGTGTCTATGACGCAGGTGATGGAGATGATGAGGACGTTGCAGGAGAACGTAGCTGCATCGTGTTCTGAGCAAGAAAGAATGCACGAGGCACTAGTGGCCTCACAGGCTAGGAATGAAGAGCTCAACAGGATCAACGAAGAGCTGCGCAAAGCTTGTCATGGACGGGAGGAGCGTGCGATTGGGGACAGATCTGCACCCCCATCCCCACTGCGTTGCTTTCCCATGCCGTTTTCTCAGAAGGTCATGGACACGGTGGTCCCTGCAAATACGGTAGCGGTGAAAGCATCTTTCACCGGGGTGGAGGACCCTGAGGCTCACCTCACGGCGTTTCACACTCAGATGATGCTCTCAGTTGGGTCAGACGCGGTCTACTGCAAGGTGTTCATGAGCACTCTCAGTGGAACAGCGCTGGACTGGTTCGTAAGTTTACCTACTGGCCACATTACCACATTCCAGCAGTTTTCCAAGATGTTCGTTGAGCAGTACATAGTGAACAAGACACCGCCTTTGGTGTCTTACGATCTGTTCGACGTGAGGCAGTATCAAGGGGAGTCTTTGAAGGATTTTCTGAACAGATTCGGAGCTCAGATAGTCCGCTTGCCAGGTAAGGATGAAGAAATGTTTGTACATGCCTTCAAAAAGGGCGTGTTGCCTGGGCCTTTTAGTGAATCGCTGATCATGAGTCACCCCGCCACGTTCGCTGATATCCGGTGACGTGCCGTGGCTCACATCGCCGCTGAGAGCGAAGTCTCCGAGAAAAGGGGAAATGTGGCCCCAGCTAAGCCACGCGCTCAGACGAGGATCCAGCCGTAGAGGGTGATGGAGGCGGCGGCGTGGAAGAGGGATCGAAGGATGCGTCATCCTTATGACGCAAAGAAGAGTAAGGGGAAGGGGCCGGGGCGGCCCAGAGAGACTAATCGCCCGCCGAGGTATGTGATGGAATTGGCTGACCTGATCGCCATCCCGAACATCGCCGCCAAGCTCAAAGTGCCTGAGAAGACAACGGATAAGGTGTTGGGACCAAAACCAAACGTGTGGTGTGAGTTCCACAAGAGTTTTGGCCACTCTATCAATTCGTGTCTGGCTTTGGGATACCAACTCGCCGAGTTGGTCAAGTGTGGGTTCTAGAAGGATTACTTGCTAGAGAAGCAAGCGGGGCAATCATCAGGTTCCCAACCGGCGGGCAGTGAGGGACAACAGCACGAAGTACCCATTCACGGCGAGATCCACACCATAGCTGACGGATTCTCGGGTGGTGGGTGTACCGCGTCGCAGTGAAAGAATTATGCAAGGTTTGTGATGTCAGTGGAGGTTTTTGAGGATCACTCACCTGACGTGGACATCACGTTCACCAAAGGAGACCTTAGGGATGTTGTGCGTCATGACAATGACCCTATTGTTATCTTGCTTGTTACGGCGGGAAGGACGCTCCATCGGGTGCTGGTGGATCAAGGAAGCTCGGCAGATGTGATGTTTTGGCCGACTTTTGAAAAGTTACAATTATTCCATGACCAGCTGAGGCCATATGGGGGCTGCTTGTACGGTTTTGCCGGTGATCAAGTGGAGGTCAGGGGGTACATTGAGTTAAGGACGACGTTTACAGATGGGTTGGCCTCGCACACAGAAAAGATCAGGTACCTCGTTGTGAACGCTTCGTCGACATACAACATCCTGTTAGGAAGGCCAACACTCAACAGGACAGGAGCTGTGCCTTCAACAAGGCACATGAAGGTCAAGTTACCATCAATGGAAGGGGTGGTCATCACCATCCGTTCTGACCAAAAGGAGGCAAAGAAGTGCTATGAAAACAGCCTCAAGAACAAGAGATCGGTATGCCATGTAACCAAAATGCCGCCCCCTGGTGTGGAGCCTGAGCAGGAAAACCGGCGAGTTGTGGATACAGCGTTGGAGGTGGCCGCCGAGGGCGATGTGGCAATGGAGGATGTCGAGGCAAGGTCCGAGAGCGCCGCTCGGGTGGAAGAAGAGAAAAACTGCCCGGAGACCGCTAGGGAGTCAGGGATTGCAAGAGCACTGATCGCCAGTGAGAAGAGGCCTCAGCCGGTCGAGGAGTGGCTTGAGAAGAAGATGAACGACAAGACGTTTAAGCTGGGAAAAACCTTAGATGGCGAGACACAAGACCAGATCGCCAAGGTAATAAGTAGACACCTGGACGTGTTTGCATGGTCTGCTTCAGACATGCCGGGGATTGACCCCGATTTTTTGTGTCATCGTTTAGCAATGGATCCTCAGGTCAGGCCAATCCCCTAGAGAAGGAGAAAGTTCAACGAAGAAAAGAGACAGGCGATCAAGGACGAGACGCAGAAACTCCTTGCAGCAGGCCATATCAGGGAGATCCAATATCCAGAATGGCTCGCCAACGTCGTTCTGGTCAAGAAGAGCAGTGGGAAATGGCGGATGTGTGTTGACTTCACGGATCTGAATAAAGCCTGTCCAAAGGATTCTTATCCTTTGCCAAGTATAGATGCCCTTGTAGACAGTGCGTCAGGTTCTAAGTTGCTCAGCTTCTTGGATGCCTTCTCAGGATACAACCAGATTAAGATGCATCCCATGGATGAGGAAAAGACCGCTTTCATGACGGAAAGGTCGTGCTATTGCTACAAGGTGATGCCCTTCGGGTTGAAGAATGCGGGGGCCACGTACCAGAGGCTAATGGACAAGGTGCTCGCCCTATGCTCGGGAGGAATGTGCAAGCATATGTTGACGACATGGTCGTAACATCTCTGGAAAAGAGCAGGCACGTCGCTGATCTGGAAGAGTTGTTCGTTACGATAGCCAGGTACAAGCTGAAATTGAATCATGAGAAGTGTATTTTGGGCATGGAGGCAGGAAAATTTCCGGGATTTCTCTTGTCGAAGAGGGGAATCGAGGCAAATCCCGACAAATGTGCCGCCATTCTAGCGATGAGGAGTCCTGCCACGGTAAAGGAGGTGCAACAGCTCACGGGCCGGATGACCGCCTTGTCTCGATTCGTATCCGTCAGTGGAGAGAAGGGTCACCCATACTTCCAATGCTTGAAGAGGAATAACAGGCTTGTCTGGACGAAGGAGTGTGAAGAAGCTTTTGTGAAGCTCAAAGAGTACTTGGCGAGTCCGTCGGTTCTGTGTAAACCTCAAGTGGCAACGCCCCTCAGGTTATATTTTGCCATAACTGAGAGGGCGATAAGTGCGGTGGTCGTCCAGGATCAAGATCAAGTCCAGAGACCCATCTATTTTGTTAGCAAGGTGTTGCAGGGCCCAGAAGTGAGATATCAGGCCTTAGAGAAAGTGGCGCTGGCAGTTGTGTTTTCGGCGAGGAGGTTGCGTCATTACTTCCAGAGCTTTACAGTGTTGGTAATGACTGACTTACCCATCCAGAAGGTTTTGAAGAAACCGAATGTAGCTGGGAGGATGGTAAAATGGGCGGTGGAGTTGTCGGAATTCGACATCAAGTATGAGCCCCGGGGACCGATCAAGGGGCAAATCTTCGTTGACTTTGTGGTCGAGCTATCTTCTGAAACAGTGCAGAGCGCGGGGGATGATTTTCGTTGGGTGCTCTCGGTGGATGGGTTGTCTAACCAGCTGGGTAGCGGGGCTGGAGTTATTTTGGAAAGACCCAACGACGTGTTGATAGAGCAATCTCTGAGGTTTTCCTTTAAAGCCAGCAATAATCAGGCGGAGTATGAGGCTTTGATCGCTGGTATTTTGTTGGCAAAGGAGATGGGAGCAAAGGTGCTGATGGCCAAGAGTGATTCGTTGTTGGTCACTGGGCAGGTAACCGGCGAGTTTTAGGCCAAAGATCCGCAGATGGCGGCTTACCTGAAGTATGTGCAAGAGTTAAAGAGGTCCTTTGCTTTGTTTGAAGTGGTGCACGTGCCAAGAGAACAGAATGCCCAAGCTGACTTGCTAGCCAAGCTCGCCAGTTCGGGCAAGGGGGGCAGGCAGAGGACCGTTATACAAGAAACCTTGAAGACACGTCGAGCGTTTGTGGCAGATCACCAGGTTCTTCAAGTGTGCAAGTCAATGGAAAGGTCGGCGAGGAGTCATAGATCCTTGACTCAGATGACTTTGAGAACACCGAGAGTTAGGGCACATCCAGCGGGAGTGACGAAGATGATGCAAGTCTGCGCTATCCATGAGCCAGATACATGGATAACGCCATACCAGCGCTACATGGCGGATGGCGTGCTCCCAATGGACTCGACGGAGGCCAGAAAGATAAAGAAGAACTCCAGCAGGTTCACCCTCATCGATGGCGAGTTGTACAGGTTCGGGTTCACACATCTTATTTTAGTATGCGTATATGGAGAGAAGTGCATTATGGCTGAGCTCCATGAGGGGATTTGTGGGAGTCACATCGGGGGTTGAGCTTTGGCAACAAGAATCCTCCGCGCGGGCTATTACTTGCCCACTATGAGGGAAGATTGCAAGAAATATGCCCAGTGTTGCAAGCAATGCCAGCAGCACGCCGATTGGCACAAGACGCCTCCAGAAGAGCTAAAATCAATTTACAGCCCCTGGCCGTTCCATACGTGGGGAATCGATATACTGGGACCTTTTCCTTTGTCTATCAGGCAGATGAAGTATTTGGTTGTGGCGATCGAGTACTTCACGAAGTGGATTGAAGCAGAACCAGTCGCCCAGATCACCGCGCACAAGATTCAGAGTTTTGTGTGGAAGAATATTGTGTTCCGATTTGGTGTGCCCAAGCGTTTGGTATCAGATAATGGGACTCAGTTTGCAAGTCACCTGTTGAAGAAGCTGTGTGGGGATGTTGGGATACAACAGGTGTTTGCTTCAGTGGAGCACCCACAAACGAACGGGCAAGTGGAGTCAGCCAACCGGGTCTTGTTGAGAGGGTTGAAGAGGAGGTTGGAGAAGGCCAAAGGGTCTTGGGCTGAAGAGGTTCCCTGTATAGTATGGGCGTACCATACCACTGAGCAATCGGGAACCCACGAAACCCCGTTTAGTTTGGTGTATGGGTGTGATGCGATGATTCCAGTTGAAACCCAGGAAAGCTCGCCGAGATTCCAAAAATTCGTGGCGGAAGACTCGAACGAAGAAAGGAGAATGAACTTGGATTTGCTGGATGAGGTCAGGGAGGAAGCACGGGTGAAGGCCGAGGCAGTAAAGAGAAGAGTTGAACGCAAGTACAACTCCAGAATAAGGCCGAGGCAATTCAGAGATGGTGACCTGGTGATGAGGAAGGCCCACCAATACGAGATGGAGAACAAATTGTCACCCAAGTGGACAAGACCGTTTAGAATAATTGAAGCGCTCGGGAACGGCGCCTACCGCTTGGAGACGCTGGAAGGAGGGGCGATTCCTCGCACTTGGAACGCCACCCATCTCAAGTTTTATTACAGTTAAGGCATTGTAAGTAGTAGTTAACTTGAACAGTTTAAGATGTTTCAGTTAAAACAGTTTTTCAAGGGGGCACTCTTTTTTCCCTAAGGAGGGTTTTTAATGAGGCCACCCAATAAAGAAGGTTTCGAAGTTTATCAAAGTTTCCAAGTTATTAAGTTTGCATGCTTATCGTTTTTTAAGTTTTCGGAAAGAGACTTTGTCGCCCTTGTGTAATTTAAAGCAACGGCGAATTCAGATCGCATGCATTCAGTGCAAAGTTTTAAAGCATAAAGTTTTAAACCCTCATCGCCAGCTGGCGGTCGGAGGTATAAGCTGAAGTTTTTTTTAAAGTCCTCATCGCACCTGGCGATCGGAGGCACAAGTATAAAGTTTTTTAAGTTCTCATCGCCATCCGGCGAGAAGAGATTAAAAAGACCTTCCTCGCCTCGAGCGAGTGTAGGCGAGAAGAGATTAAAAAGACCTCCTCGCCTCGAGCGAGTGTAGGCGAAAAGAGATTAAAAAGACCTCCTCGCCTCGAGCGAGTGTAGGCGAGAAGAGATTAAAAAGACCTCCTCACCTTGAGCGAGCGCAGGCGAGAAGAGATTAAAAAGTCCTCCTCGCCCTAAGCGAGTACAGGCAAGAGCAGATCACAAGACCTCTTTGCGTAAGCAAATCGAGGCAAGTTTGAAAGTCCTCAGTGCATCCAGGGGAGGAGGAAATGTAACCCCTGGGCAAGTTGAGGCATCAGGAAAAGCCCTTCTCACCCTCGAGTGAGTTCAGGCAAGATAAAGCTGAAAAGTCAGGGGTGTTAATGATCTTAAGTATGGGAAAGGAAGGTTGATGAGAACGCCTTTTCCCTTGAGTGAAACATCAATATTGACCTAGTAAGACCAGTTAAAAAAGAAGTTAAAGGTTGGCTGGGGAAGGTTCGCAGAGGACACCTCACCACCTAAATCATTGTTCTAAAACTCAGGGAGGTAGAGAAGGATCCGAAAGGCGGCTCTACCCCCAGATGAGGGAACAATGATTTAAGCTATCTCAGGTTAAAGACTCGGGGAAGGAAGAGGGAGATCCGAAAGGAAACTCTCCTTCCAGACGAGCAAAGATGAAGTCATGGGGTGGCCCCGCAAGGGACGTTTTCAGTTAAGAGGAAAATGGCGTCGCCGAAAGCCTATGGCATTGAGATTGAAGTAGAAAGAGAATCACACGGCGAGAACCAGATCAGCGAATTTTGGGGCGATAACGTAGAAATACGCTTGTCCCTTGGCAGATCGGGCGAGCGAGATTTCAGATACTAAGATCGACCTACGCCCCTACTGCCCAGTAAGTAATTTCGCGTTAAACGTTATTGCTATAGACTAACAGTTTGTTTAAGTTAAGGTGATTTCCAGAGAATTAAGTACCAATTTGTGCGAAGTACATTGGGTTGAGTAAAAACCAGCCAGTTATACCAGGTGATCGCACAACAGATAAAATTAGAAGCCATATATATACACATGTATATCAAACAGTTTGAGCAATAAGAAAGTTATTACATAAATCAAAGTTAAAATACAAGAGTTTCAGAGGCGGTAAAGTTGAAGTGGTAGATGGGAGCAACACTTAAGTCGGAGGCATGATCTTGCCATCCACCACCTCGTTGTACACCGAAAACTCGGAGAGGTCAAGATCGGGGAATTTGCAAGCAAACTGTTCCAAAGCAGTCCCAAAGCCGGAGGTAAGAACTTGGGCAGCTTCAAGCTGAAGCTCGTCGATCTTTGTCTTGAACCCACTTTTCTCTTCACGAACCTGGGCAATCTCAAGCTCAAGCTCGTCGACCTTCTTCTTGAACCCGCTGCTCTCCTCGCGAACTTGGGCAAGCTCGGCAGTAGTCTCGCTCGGTTCTTTGAAGGCCTTGTCCCGATCTTGTTCAACTTTCCCCATAAGGGTTTCCCTCTCGGTCGACCTCTTCTCCAATTTGGCCATCTTTTCCCCGTCAGTTTTTCGGGCCTCCTCCAGCTCTGCAATTCTCTCCCTCATAGGGACGAGCTTGCTCTCTAACTCGACAGCGTCCTGAAGTTTGTCGTGCAGTTTCCGGCGCAGTTCAGTCTTGTCCTTGTGCAAACTTCGGAGCTCTTCGTTGAGAGCGTTTTCCACCCGCGAGAACTCGAGCCCTTGCATCATCATGTCGCATTTGACTTTCTCGGCATCGGCCCTCGCGGTGCCCGCTTCCTCCTAACGGATGCGGTTATCGAGCTCGAACTTGCTCAAGGAGTCTTTCAGACCTTCACCGACGATTTGAGGAAGACTCTCGTCGACCATGGCGTTTAGGCGCGCGGTGAAAGACTTCAAGGCTTCCTGGAGAGGAGCTGGAAGGGTTGGAGTTGAGGGAGGAGGTGAAGGTTGATTCTCACCACCACCCTCGCAAGGTTGGATGGCGAGGGGAGCCTCGAGGCGTGGTGGTGAGGCGGGGAGTTCCGCTGCAGCTTGAGAGGAAGCTTGCGTATCAGCAAGCTGTTCAGGTACAACTTCAGCAACTGAGGCATTTGACGCAAGAACGTCCCCAGCGGATTCGAACGGTGTGGAGACACTGGGAGGGTTCTCGACGTAGTCAGGAAGGGCGCCTTCAGCTGCTGGTGGGTCGGTTACAACTCTCCTTTTTCTTTTGCAGACCAGCCCGTCCTCGGTGCTTTCGTCTGCTTCTTCGTCCGACATTACCCTGGGGGCCTTCCTCTTAGCCCTTTTGGGTAGTAGTTTCTTCCGCTCAGGGGCAGGAAGAGCAGCGGCAGTGGACAGGCCAACTGGCGGAGATTTGCCTTGGGCGGCGGCGATTTCTGCAACGGAGTTCGGAATAGTTTGGGAGCCCGCCGCCAGTTTGTGAAGTTTGGCTATGGAGCGCAGCTCAGCCATCCTTTCTTTCCCCAACATCATATCTGCACAGAAAAGCCAACAATCACAAACCAGTCCAATTCAAGCAGTTGATAATAAACAAGAAAATAAGCAGTGTGAGTCGATGCAGGGACTAGCTTTTTAAGACTATGCGCGAATCAGAACGACAACATCAATGTAAAAGACAGGATGACGCGAATTCAAGGAAAGGGAACTAGGAGATGAGGGAAATACAAACCTATATGAACGTCCAGTTGACCTTCGTGGAACTCATAGGCGATGATGGACGAGGTGGCCAAAGTTACGTTGGAGGAGGCAACTCCTTTCCAGAAGTTGGATAGGTCTTTGTCGAGCTCCCCCATCTTTTCTGGCCCTCTAGCCCTCCTGAAGTTGGTCTCCTTCTTTCCCTTGTTCACCCAATACAAGGGAAATCCGTCGAGGAGAGTGGGGTCTTGATCGTTGCAGCAGACACGCCCGAACTTCCCTTTCCAGTCTTTGTAGGATTGCTGGAAGATGGAGAGGATGGACCTCCCAGCAACCCCATTGAGGCTGACCCATAGACGATCGCCTGGGTTCTTGGCCTCGAATAGATAAAGGAACACGTCCACCAAAGCTGGATGTCCCAAGTGCGCACAGATGATTTGGTATGCCCTGACGAACGCCCAACTGTTGGGATGAAGCTGGGCGGGGGCTATGTCAAGCTCGGTCAAGAGCTCCCTCTCGAAACGAGTGAAGGGGAAGCGGACTTGACCTTCTTGAACATAGTGGCATAGACGAAGCAGAAGGGTTTACCGTTGCTCCCCTAGTCGTTAGTGCAGATGGGTTCTCTAGGAGGACAAGGATGAACAGACACCTTGTCATCGTGTTCCTTGCTAAAAGAAAGGTGAGCTTGATCACCTTTCTTGAGGCGGAGGACGTCGACGTCGGTGTTAATGGAGGAGGTCTCACCCAGCAAGGCTGAAGTGGCCCATGGATACAGCCGTTTGTAGTCAGGGAGGGGCCTCACAGCTGCGTTGGTTTGAGGTGGGTTTGGTTGTGGTTGGTTAGGTCGAGAAGACGCAGGTCTCACGGCCTGGCTCGAAGGGACATTAGGATCCCTTGGTGGGTTGCGAGAAGAAGAAGGGTTGGCCATACGAATTTTCGTTGGAGGGTTTTGAGGAGATGGAGGAGGGTTTGGAGTGACTTTGGAGCGAACCATCAGAAAAGCTGCAAAGAAAATGAAAAGGGAAGAGATAAGAGTTTGAAGACAGAGAGGACAAGGGGGGCTCGCATAGAAAAGGCTAGAAAACCTAAACGCAGGAAAAAGCGAAGCAAAGAACGAAAACAACCCACAACGTATGCTCCAGACAGTTAATGGATGATGCAAACCAATTAAAATGCAGCAAATATCAGTGGGAGTGACAAAAAAGTTACCTTTTGATGATCAGAAAAGCGTTCAGTAAGATGGTGATCGAAGGAGACGAAGCGTTCGCTGAAGCGTTTCGGGAGTTTGGAGTGAGGAAGAAAATAATGAAACAGTGAAGTGACGCGAAGTTTTTAAGAGTTTCGAACGTTGCGAGAAGCGCAAACGGCAAGGAATAATAGTCGTTGATGAGTCCACGTGTCGTTTGATTGAAGGGGTTGGTGAAATGTCAAATCAGTAAACAGTATGAGCGCCAACGCGCAAGGCCACGTAAGTTGCCGGAAGTTCAACTCTTTAGTCTTTTCGCTGAACAAGTCGCAACTCAAGACTGGGAGCTTGTGTACCGACCAGGTCATTGGGTGTGATGACGTGTCTAGCAAGTGACTATGTGGGGCGTGCTCAACAGGGCACGTGGACAAGAGAAAGATGAATGGTTCAGAAATGAGCATAGTCGTCGTTCGTGGAAGTGGCGCTCTGCAGTGTACATAGTCGGTTGTCGCCGGGTTTGTGTGTCATCCACGTGTTAGATAATGGAAGATCAGGTGATCTGACATCGCCGCAAGGAGCACGTCGCCGGGTTTCTCAGTAAGCTTAGTTAAAGCTGTTGGAGGCTCAGACGAGTAAGTTCAAGCGTGTAAGTTCAGTAAGATGATTGTTACGCCAGCATGGGGCGTGAAGGTCGAATGAGTTGGAGGGAACAACTTGCTCATCAACGACGGGATTCCTAGAGTGGACATTCGTTGGTGGCAAGGTTTCCTCAGCTGGACATGCATGGCCTAGCGATAAGGAGGGTGGCACCTGCGACAAGCGATATCACAGAGATGGTATACTTTGTTGCATCCGATACTCGCCTTGTCGGGTGGTATTCCAGAGCGTGTTACGTGCTAGATTACTCCTTGAATAGGAGACTTGGCTGCGCGGCTGGTTACTACATCGAAATAACGCTCAAGTTACCCCAACCCAGATGACGACACGTGTAGGGTTGGATGCTACCTGTTACTCCAACCCAGATGATGACACGTGTAGGGTTGGATGCAATATAGAAATGACGCTCGAGTTATCATAGCTTAGATGATGACACGTGTAGGGATGGGTACTACCTGCTACCCCAGCCCAGATGGTGACACGTGCAGGGTTGGATGCGAGACACGCGTCCAAAGCGTAACTGCCTGGAGAGAGAAAAAACCTAGCTATAAAGGTAAACTTAACAGAATTTGCAGAGGTACGTTCATTACGGCTCATTGTTTTGGGTTGAGTGCACTTTAGTACGGTTCTACAGAGTATAGTTTTCTCTCAGTTTTTGGGTGTTCTTGTTACTGACTTGAGCATCGGAGCGCCACCGGCCGCAAAGGCGCCATCTTGTGTTTTCAGGTTCTCAGAGAGACAATCTGTTGTGTGGACTTGAAGGGCACGTGGTGTCAAAGCTAGTGAGGAAGATCGTGACGAGGCATCGCTCTTACGCTAGGTCAACCGGTAGGATCAACTTTGTTGTCAAACCAATTCAATTGGTTGTTTCGAAAAATCAACCAATTGATTTTTTAATTTTCTTAACAAAATTTTGTTAAGTTTGTTCAATCTGTTTTAATTTATTTGAAACTGATTTGGCTTTTGCATTAATTGTTTTTAACAACTGATTGGAGTATATAATCTGATTTACACTCCTAGTTGTTATTGATTTCACAATATTGCTTTCAAGTCAAGTTTTTCCAAGATTTCTTAAGGCTTTTGATTTTTTCAAAAAGTGGATTAGGATTGCATTGTATTTTCTTCTTAAGGCTTTTGATCATTCCTTTTCTCTTGACAATTGTAATTTTGTAATAACTATTGGTGTGCAGATTCAGAAGGTGTTATGAATTTTGTGTGTGTTCTTGAAGGGTTCAAGATCACCACTTTGGTGTGTGTTGTAATCAAGGTGTTTTGATTGCATAGTGGAATTCCTAGAGGTTTTCTGGGGACTGGATGTAGCCCTTGGTTAAGAGTGAACCAATATTAATTTACCATGCAAATTTCTCTATCCCTCACTCTTTAAATCTGTTTTTGGTTGAATTTTATAACTGCTGCTATAAACAATCGACTGTTTTGCAAAAATTGTAGAGCGTGGGAGCTTTGATGTTTCAAATCCATGATGAAGCTTGAAGCCTTGCTGCTTTTGGTTTGAGTTTAGATTATAGTGTTTAGAATCTATCTAAAGATCAGTTCTTAATCCTAGCACAAAGCTTGCCCAATCTATTTTAAAAAGCAAAGTGTTTTTCTAAGCAAAGAGAAAAACAACAGGTTGAATTATCGAAATAATCGATTGTTTGTCACTTGGCTTGTTTAAAAGTTTTGAAACTGTTTTTGGCTTGGTTATGTAACTGCCTAACCAATTCAACTAGTTAAAATGAATTTTCAACCAGTTGATTGTAACATTTCCTAACAATTTTTTGAAAACCTGTTAATCTATTTTGGGTGTGATCAAAGCTCCTTTGGCTCATTAATGCTGCCTTGAACGACTAGTTTTTTAGTACTATAAAATAACCTTCCTTTCAAAACAAATAGAACAAGTTTTTACACAGTTTGAAATCAAAGAGAGATTGAGGTTTTTTTTTTGAAAGAAGTTTTCAAAAGGTTTGCAAGATTGTTGTTAAGCTTTGCACTGATACAAAATCTGATCATAGGACTTCATGGTTTGTGTAATCTCAGGTGTGTTTTCTATTCCTTTCATGATTCTCGTAATTGTACTTTCATAAACTTGTAAGTGTGTGTCAAATCCTGTAAAGTCAGAGGGTGTTCTGACTTGAGGTGTGTGTTGTTGCAAAGAGGTTGAGTAGGTCTTGTGGTTTTCAAGGTTAGCTATTTGTGGTGTGTTGGTGTAATCTGTAATTGATTACTAGTGGAACTCAGAGGTTGTTCTAAGAACAGGATGTAGCTCAAGGTTGAGTGAACCAATGTAAAATTCGTTGTGTAAATCTTTTTATCTCTAACTCCTTATAACTGTTTATTTCAATTATGCTTTTGCTGCTGATATAAACAACCGGTTAAAACATGATTTTAACCGATTAAAATTTTGAAAATAGTTTCTGTATCATTGGTTGATTGCTTTCCTGAATTGGTTATCTGTGATTGTTTGATAAAGGTTAATTCTTAATCAATCTTTGCGAAAATCTTTGACAAACAATTCACCCCCCTCTTGTTTAAGCCATCAATTCTTACAATTGGCATCAAGAGCTAAGTTTTTGAAAAATATTCAAGTTTCTGTTTTTTTTTTCTGAAAAATCTTTTTACATGGCTGACAAGTTACCTTTTGGGGAAGGTGCTTCCATAAACAGGTCACCACTGTTTTGTGGTGTCAATTACCAGTTTTGGAAGGTGAAAATGAAAATCTTTATGCATTCAACTGGTAAGGGTATTTAGGAAACAATTGAAAATGGTCCTTTTATACCTCAAGTCAAAAGAGACGAGGTTTTAATTGATAAACCTTCACCTGATTGGACTGAGGCTGAAAGGAAAAAAAGCAAAGTTTGACTGGATTGCTAAGAATATAATAACCTCTGCCTTGAGTTGTGATGAATTTTTCAGGGTATCACAGTGTAGCTCGGTAAAGGAAATGTGGGACATCCTTGAAGTCACGCATGAAGGGACAAATGATGTCAAGCGAGCCAGAAAGCATGCTCTTATTCAAGAGTATGAACTCTTTACAATGCAGAAGGGAGAGACCATTTGTGATGTAGAGAAAAGGTTCTCTCAAATAGTGAATCATTTGATGAGTCTTGGTAAGTCTTTTGATAATGAGGAGCTAAACATCAAGATCTTGAAATGTCTTGATAGAACATGGCAGCCAAAGGTCACTGCCATCTCAAAATCAAAAGATTTGACATCAATGACTATTGCTTCATTGTTTGGCAAGCGTAGGGAACACGAGCTCGAAATGAATAGGCTGGTTGTCTAAGAAAGCAAGGACAAACACAACAAAGGCATAGCACTCAAAGCTTGCAATCACAAACAACAACAAGACTCAAGTGAGAGTGATGAAGACACCATGAGTCTGTTGTCAAGAAAGTTCAGCAAGTTCTCGAAGAAGAAAATCCAAGCTTCAAAGAGGTATAGCTCTAAAAAACCTAGTGATTTTAATCTTAACAAGTACACTTGCTATGGTTGTGGTGAACAAGGTCATATCAAGGCAGAATGCCCCAACAATGAAATCAAAGAAAAAGCAGATTTCAAAAATGAGAAAAGGGGAAAAGCCAAAAAGGCATATGTGGCATGGGATGACAATAAACTATCATCCTCTAACTCTTTTGGTGATGAAGAAGCAAACTTATGCCTTAGAGCATCCATATCCAGTAGCATGAGTTCATCCTCTTCAATCAAAGGTAACAACTATTATCAATTGCTTAAAGCTTTTAATGAAACTCATGAAGAGGCTAACCGATTGACCCTTTCTCACAACCGGTTGAAAGGTCTAAATAACTGGCTGGAAAATAGAGTCAAGTCCCTGGAAGAAGAGTTGAGAAAAATAAAAGAAGATTTTGAAAACCTTGATTTGATTTATAAGAACTCAACTTGTAGTTGTGACTCAAAGTTTTGTGAAAATTGTGAAAATCTTGAAAGAAAGATTCATTATCTTTTGAAAACCTTCGATAAAATAAAACGAGAAAATCCAACTTTGAAGATGTTCTTGCATCTCAAAATTGTGTTTGTGGAAAAGTTGGTTTAGGTTTCTATCCACAAAGCAAAGGAAATGAGATTTTAAAACCTTTTTCATCTATACCAGAAAAAAATCGGTTAAAAGGTCGATTCAACCGATTGTTACATGCTTCTATTGCATGAAGAAGGGTCATTCAGTTAGGTACTACAAGTTTCGAAAGTCTCTTGATCCTAAAGGGATCTTTAAATGGATTCCATGATGTTTTGATGGTTCCAAAGATAAGCCCAACACAAAGGGTCCCAAGTTCTTTAAGGGATCAAATCTTGTAGTAACAAGTTCTGTTTTGCATATTTTTTACTCTACTTGAAGGGTTAGAAAGATCAGGATCTCAAGAAGATTTGTGTGCAAGTCAAAGTCTTGTCCTGATTCGATGTACTGCTTACATTTGTGTACCTTAAATCTGAGGATAATATTTCTTGTTCTTCTTTTTGTTGAACATTAGTTTTTAAATCCAATTCCATTTTCTCTATATCAATGCTTGGATTATAATTAGCTTGTATTTCTTCTGTTCATTATACAAATTTGTCTGCCTTATAAACCTTGTTGTTTGGATATAGCATGATTGTTGAAAATATGATTTTCTCAAAATTGTGCATCAGTGCAGAATTTCTGTTCCGTCCGGTTGACCGGGACGTCTTCGTGCGCAACCTCAACCGTCAGCTAAGGACTCCTTCCCACTGATTGCCTGTGACCTGCAAAAAAGAGGACAAAGAGGCGCCCTAGCGGCCGTTTGCACTCCGACGCTCAAGTCAGCCAGCAAGAAACACCAAAACTGTCCACCCACGTATCTGAGCACCGCGTATGGTACTCTGAAGGTGGTAAAAGAAACTGTGTATATGTGTGTGTGTGTTGTCCCCTTCAGGCAAAAATGTTCTCCAGTCACTTGTACGTAGTCCTCAAGCACGGGCAAGCAACCAGAGAGTTTCTCCTAAATTTGTCGAAGGTTCCAACCCTTTTTCCGACATTCTCAGCGCTATTTAAACTGCCCCAGCATTTAAAGCGCCTTAAAGCGCTTTTAATCTCAAACGTAACGCACTCATTAAAGCGCTCAATTACGAAACGTAGCGCATTTAAGACGTTGAAACGCTCGGGAGCCCTAATAGTACCTGAATGCTCGAAAGGGAAACTGTATTGAATATCTTTAATTACCTGGCACCTGACTAGAGGGTGTTTCTCTTCCGGCATTGCTGTCATACACGTGGAGGGCCTCAGGACGCCATGACCCCATCTGGGGGCGTTTCTGCCCATCTGGGGACGTTTCTACGTGTGGGTCCTCCTGTTTGGGAGTGCTACTGCGCTAGGGGTGGCTTTTTGGGTGCCAACTCATGCCCCCAAGTATCTAGCCACTTACTCTGAGAGCGTATCTGCCTTCCTCTCGCACCCTGCACCCGGTTATCCTGGGCGTGACCTTCCTCTTGGGTCGTATCTGTCCCGAAGGCGTCTCTGGGGCGGCAGGGGTACTTCACGAGTCAGGCTGCCCTTCACTGGTACTATCACTATGGCCTTGAAGCCACCTTTTCCTTCTCTTTATCACTTTCCCGAGATATCGGGACCTGAGGCTTTCCTACGACGTCGCTCCCTCCATGGTCTTTCCTACCCATGGGTATCGGGGAACCACACCGTGGTTGCCTTGCTTTTACACTGTTTGATCTGGCGACGCCCTGGTTGGGCGACGCCTCCACCCAGGCGACGCCTTGCCTTGGCGACGCCTTGTCTCTATCTTGGCGAAGCTTCCTCTTGGCGTCTCTACACCTGGGCGACACCTTGAGTTGACTTTGACTTTCCAGTCATTGACTTTGACGTGGACTTAGTCAACGCCCTGATACGGGACGGTACACAAGCCCCCCAGTCTTAAGCCGAAGACTTGTCTTCTGCGCAAAGACTAAAGCCTTGCCTCCGCCATCCACGTGCCTTCCCGATGACGTGTCATTCTCTGCTGACTCAGCAAATTTTCGAATTACTGACGCGACATTTTCTGAACCGCAGGGGTATTCTTAATGGGCGATTGGACATTCTCCGAAATGGGAATGATTACACCTTTTGAGCTACCCTTGATCGCGCGCCACGTGGCCCATCGCGCGGCCCTCCGTTAGAGACCCTTGCGCTTCCCCTGGGCAATCGACCTTTTGACGCGTGGCTCGATCATGCGGCCCTCAATTTGCGCCTCTTGGGTTACGAAATGTAACGTTTAAGTTACCCCAAACCCCGCGCTCACCCTACTGTTACATTCATTCGCTCTGCAACTCCGCACTGTTCATCGCCTTCGAAAACTTTTTTTCTCTGCGACTGCGATTCTCTCCTTCCTGCGCCTTCTGCTGCCTCCCTTCCAATAGCAAAGGTATGATCTCGGATACTCACGACCTTTCCCCTTCGTCGCATTAGATTGATTTATCGAACTGCCTGGGACTGTTATTATTCACGTATTACTGCATTTCTCCGCTTCTTCTTCCTCCTCTGATTTTTCTCGCGTGGGTGACGCTTCCTGGGGTTCTTTCCCCTTCTTGCCATGGCTAAACTTGCTAAACCCTTTTTCCTCTCTTCTTTCTCCAGCTATCTATTTTCACCATGACGCGCGCGAACGCGGAGCCTGATTCTTCCCCTACGACCCCCAAGTCCAACTACAAAGCCTTCTACCCCTGGGCCTCCGATGAGCTCCTGAGTGAGTGCACCAGCCTGACTTCCTTCCAGGACCTGGAAGCTCACCGGGGGGATCCCCATTTGTACAACTTTAACGCCTTCTGCCGCACACACGACGCCCACATATCCGTCCGTCCCGGCAGGCCTGGGGAACCTGTTTGTTTGGACGACAGACCTAGAAAGGGGAAACCCTTCTTCTTCATGTACCAGACCGTGTTCAAGCGCGTAGGAGTGCGTCTCCCGTTCACTCCCTTCGAACGGGAGCTTCTTACTGAAATCAACACCGCCCCCGCCCAGCTTCATCCCAATAGCTGGGCATTTGTGAGGGGCTTTCAAATTCTTTGTGGATACCTGGGCATTCCTCCTTCCGTAGACGTCTTCCTGCATTTTTTTGAGGTGAAAAAACAGGGGAAAAGCTTTTGGGTAAGCTTTTCCGGGATCGCTGGCAGGATCCTCCTCTCCCTCTTCCAGAATTCTTACAAGAACTGGAAAGGGAAGTTCTTCAGGGTGTGCTGCGCCAAGCATGATCCCACAGCTTTGGATGGCTTCCCCCTTTACTGGACGGAACGCCCCAAATTGCTCAGGGCCAAATCCCTGGAAGAGTTATCCCCCGCCGATAGGGAGGTAAGCAAAGCCTTGGCAGGGTTGGGGATCGTCTTTGATACCTTGAAGCTGGTCGCTAGCGAGTACAATGCCCATGCCCTGACCACCTATTTTGGTAAGGGGCTCTCCCCTCATCTTTTGTGCTATAAGCAGCCTGCTATCGATCGTTTGTTTCCCCATACTATTATGCTTGTTTTACACTTGTATCATGTTACTTGCATTTCATGTCTCTTCGCGTATCGTGAATTCGCGTAGCTGTTTTAGTACTAACCCTTGCTGTTTGGTCTGTCTTGATGTAGGATCGGTGATGGGCGCTTCTAAGAGAATGATGTTGGCGAAGGCAATGAAGGAGGCACGTGCCGCCAAGGCGGGCGCCTCCTCCACCCTTGCTGCCGATCCGGTTCCCCCACCGACTCTGTCGCCGCCTCCTCCGATCACCGCCGAGGCCTCCCTGAATTCACCTCCGTCGTCTCCACACAACCTCGCAGCATTTCAGACTCCTCGCTCTCCTCTACCCATCGCCGCTGTTCCCCTAGCCCCGGCTTCGTCGCCGGCTCCAACCCCCCTTGACAAAGGGAAACGGGTTTTGGAGATTGTATCAGATGATGAGGACTCAGAAGGCGTGGCTCCCTTCAGAAGAAGAAAATCTACGCGGGTTCCTCTTTCGGTAGAGGCGTCGCCCCAGGGAGGGAACCCCTTCATGGATAACCCCCCGAGCGCGACCTCACTCCCTCCCATGACACTCCAAGAGGAAAGGGGCGAAGGCGCCGAATCTGCTCCGCCTCCGCCGCCGGCAGAAACCATTGCTTCTCCTGCTTCCGTCGCAGCCGCCCCTGACTTCATTGCCATCCCTCCTCCGATTATGCATCTAATGAGGGGCTTCAGTGGCGGGACTCTGCCAGAGGGCGCCGACAGGAAGGAAGGCATGCCCTTCTACTTGGGGGCCTTCTTGGCGGTGGCCCTTGAATGGCGCGCCCAGGCCCGAAACGCGGTCATGCAAGCTCAAACTCTCCAGGCCTTAGAAACAAAGGCGACTACTCTGGAGGAGGAAATGAGGACCCTGGGGCGCCAGAACGAAACTTACCAAACCTCTCTGAAGCAAGCGCAAGAGTCCAAAGCAGAAACTGAGAGGCAACTGGCAGAGGCATTGGAGCTCCAGGCTGGCTTCTTTACTCGTGAAGTCGCCCTCCAAGTCCAGGTAACGGGCCTTCAGGAATCGCTCAAAGCTGATGCAGAAATTCAAAAGGACCTGAAGGACCGTTGCCGTGAGCAGGCTGACAAGACGGAGCGGATGGAGGGGGAAATGGCCACCCAGGCCAAAGCTATGGACCTTCTCCGGGCTGACTACGACAAACTACAGGTCGAGGTCAGTCGACTTCGCGTTGAGAAAGAGGCTCTGGAGAAGCAGGTGACCTCTGGGGATGCCGCCGTTGAGGAGTTGGAGAAGGAGAAAAAGTACCTTATCCAGGAGATGGCGGGTACTTTCGAGGAGGGGTTCCAGGAGGCACTGACCCAGGCGTCCTGTGAGAACCCTGGCATCAATATTTCGAACTGCGACCCCCTGCACGATGTCGTCGACGGGAAGGTCGTGCCCATGGACGTGGACGACTGAACCGCTGTCTCTCAACCGCCACCTTCACTTTCAAGCTTAATTCCTTTATTCTTTACGCTTGCTTTTGACTTTCTCCGTTTGAACTTGTAATTCTTTGAACTATCCGCACTCTTGTTACTGATTCGGGACGTTCGCTTGGTTGTCTTTATTTCTTTGTCACATACGACTCTGCCTATGCGATCCCGCTCCCATCTTTTCCCTTCGTACGCTTCAATTATTTTATCCATGTTCTGCTCGTTTCTCACACTTCGTTGGGCGGTTTGGTATGATTGGGCAAGGTCGCCCGCCGACCCTTACACCCATGGAGAGGCTCACTAAGTGATGCCGTATCGTCCACGGGACGTCTCTGATACCAAGAGGCTCTTTCTTTGATCTTTCAACGCTCGGCGCCCACGCCTAAGGAGAGGCCTGCTAAAGCAGCGCCGTATCGTCCCCGAGTGTCTAAAACGCTGAGTGCTGTGGGGTTTTTGTTCCCTCCATGGTCTTTCCTGCCCATAGGTATCGGGGAACACCCTGCCAGCGACCCGCTGGCGTTCGGCGGTTTCGCCTCCCTCCACAGTCTTTCCTACCTGTGGGCATCGGGGAGGCGACGCCTGTGACTAACTTTGCTTTTCTTTGCTTTGTCTCCCTCCACAGTCTTTCCTACCTGTGGGTATCGGGGAGACGACGCCTGTCGGTATTTGGGGTGGCGACGCCCGCGACTCCTCGTCTGTCGTCGCCCTTTACGTCCTTCCCGGCAACGCCTCGGGCGTTACCTTTACTTCGTCATTGGCTTTAATTCTTGCCTTGGTCGACGCCTAATAACAGCGAAGAGCCCAAGGCTTTGCCTGTGCCATCCACGTGGCGCTCCTTGTATAGCTGATGGGACCTTCTGACTCTGGCTCTGCTCTTGTACCAACACAGAACTGATGGCCCTATCTGTTACAGTAAAATACAAACGGAGGGGCACGCCCGTTACCGGTTTGCAGAGAACCGGAGGCGTCGCCAGGTACTCCTTCAGTTTAACGAAAGCCGCTTCGCATTCCTCAGTCCATGCAAAGCGACTGTTTCTCTTGAGGCACTGGAAGTATGGGTGCCCCTTTTCTCCTCCAGCGGAAACAAACCTCGAGAGTGCCGCCATCCGCCCTGTCAACTGTTGAACCTCCTTTACCGATGTCGGGCTCCGCATGGCAATAATGGCCGCACATTTGTCGGGGTTCGCTTTTATACCTCTCTCGGTGAGCAGAAAACCCAAGAATTTACCGGCCTCTACCCCAAAAACACACTTCTCGGGGTTCAACTTGAGGCGGTACTTGGATATCGTGTTGAACAATTCCTCCAAGTCTGCCATGTGCTGTATCCTGTTCTGCGACGCCACCACCATGTCGTCCACATAGGCGTATACATTTCTCCCGAGCATTGGCGCCAAGACCTTATCCATTAACCTCTGGTACGTGGCGCCCGCATTTTTGAGTCCGAAAGGCATCACCTTGTAGCAATAACTGCATGTTTCAGTCATGAACGCAGTTTTGCTCTCGTCCCTGGGGTGCATCTTGATTTGGTTATAACCTGAGAAGGCGTCCAGGAAGCTTAACACTTTGCTGCCAGACGCGCTGTCCACTAGGGCGTCAATGCTGGGCAGCGGATAGGAATCCTTCGGGCACGCCTTATTCAGGTCCGTGAAGTCAACGCACATTCTCCATTTCCCGTTTGCCTTCTTCACCAGAACGACATTGGCGAGCCACTCAGGGTACTGAATCTCCCTAATGTGGCCAACACTCAGCAGCTTCTGCGTTTCGTCTTTCACCACCTGTTGTCGCTCCTCATTGAATTTCCTCCTTCTCTGACGCACGGGGCGAACCGTGGCGTCCATGCTGAGGTGGTGGCACAGAAAATCGGGGTCGATGCCCGGCATGTCCGAGGCGGACCACGCGAAGGCATCCATGTGGCGCGAAATCACTTCCGCCACCCCTTCCCGCTCTTCTGGGTTTAGCGAGCTTCCTAACTTGAAAGCTTTGCCGCCAATTTCCCTCTCTAGGATGTTGGTCGCGGGTTGCTCCCTATTATCATCATCAGCGGGCGCCGCTTCTTCTACGGGCGCCGCCTCCTCCACGTGCGCTTCCTCCATTGGCGCATCTGCTTCGGGCGTCGCCCTTTCTGCTATGGGCTCTTCGGGGGTCTGCCTAGCGGGCGTCGCCTCGATCATCGTTGCGTCCGCGATCGGTGGACGCTCGTACACCATGAAAACGCCTCTCTTCGTCTTCAGGCTGTTTTCGTAGCATTTTCTTGCCTCCTCTTGGTCTGATCTGATGACTATCACTCGGCCACTGAGGTCCGGTAGCTTCATCTTCATGTGCCGGGTGGAGGATATTGCACTCAGACGGTTTAGCGCTGGTCTGCCCAGCAAAATGTTATAGGCAGAGTTGGCGTTAACGACGAGGTACCGAATGCTCTCTGTTCGGGAGGCCTCTCCGTCCGTGAACGTAGTCCTCAACTCCAGGTACCCCCGGACCTCTATCTGGTTATCCCCGAACCCATACAAGCATCCCGTATAGGGACTCAGTAGATCGGGGGACAACCGTAACTTATTAAAAGTCGACAGAAACATGACGTCTGCCGAGCTTCCTCGATCAACAAGCACTCGGTGGACCTTTCTCCCAGCCGTGACGACCGAGATGACAACGGGATCGTTGTCATGGGGCACCACATCTCGGAGATCCCTTCTTGTGAACACAATATCTGACTCCCAGGGCTCCCCCGAGAGCCTCTCTTCGATTGAATTTACCTCCCTCGCGTATTTCTTCCCCTGGGAGGCGGTGGGTCCTCCGCCGGAAAAACCTCCAGCAATGGTGTGGACCTCGCCAAGCACAGGCATCTCGTGTGCTGGCTCATCCGCCGGCGACGGCAGGGTGGCGGTCGCGGTGGACTCTGCGACATAATCTTTCAAAAACCCAGTCCTCACCAGCTCATCTAGCTGGTAGCCCAACGACAGGCAATTATCAATTTGGTGCCCGAAAGCCTCGTGAAATTCGCACCAAGAGTCTTTACGGGGCCCTAGCACCTTATCGGTCTTCGCCGGTCGCCTCAGCCTCTCGGCTATGTTGGGCACGGCGATCAAATCCTTCAATCCGACTACGAAGTTGTACCTCGCCGGTCTTGCTCTTTCTCTGGTGGGGCGTTCGCCTCCTGCGGGGCCCCGAGGCTGGGGCTTTCTGGCCTCGTAGGGGCGTCTCCTCTGGCTTCTTTCTCCCCGTCGTGGTCTCATTGACTCTGACGGGTTGAACTCGCGCCGGTCCCCTTGGGCGTGAGGGCACGACACTAGTGCGCTTCACACATACCTCCCCTTCCGAGGCGATATGCTCCACCGCCCTGCGCCGTAACTCTGCGAAAGTCCTAGGGCGATTGCGGATAATAGATTCTCCAAAGGGCCCTGGGCATACGCCTTTCACAAATGCGTACACGATCATAGGCTCCTCTGTTGTACCAACTTTCACGACCTGGACCCCGAAGCGATTGATATACTCCTTCAGGGTTTCCCCCTGATACTGCTTCACGTCAAACAGGTCGTAGGAGACCGGCGGCGGGGCCTTGTTGGCCAAATACTGTTCTCTGAATAACCGCGACAACTGGCGGAAAGATGTGATATGGCCCTCGGGAAGGCTGATGAACCAGTCCATAGCCATCCCGGTCAGGGTGCTCATGAAGAGCTTGCACTTGGCGGCATCAGAGCCGCCTATCAGGACCATCTGCGTGTGGAACGCCGCGAGGTACGTCTCCGGGTCCTCCATCCCAGTGAAAATTGCCTTGGGTCCCGCGAACGTGTTCGGGATTGCTGCGTCTAGGATCTCCTGCGAGAACGGAGTGGAAAACTCCCTTGGTGGGGAGTGATTCTCCATCTCGTCGTGCCCAGGCCGCCTCCTATCGTTTCTCAGGCCCTGGCGCAACTCCTCATTCACACGGTGGAGCTCTTCGTTGCGTTCATGCGAGGCGTCAAGATCTGCCTGCATGCGCTCCTGCTCCATCTTCGAATCCGCCATGTCCTGCTGCAACCCCCTCATTATTTCCAGGACCTGCTGCATGGATAGGTCTGCGGGGGCTGCGCGCGCTGATCTTCGTCTGGTGGGGGCCATTGTCACTCCAACCTCCTTCAGCACTACCGTAACCTGATAGATTTTCACGAACTTGTGTGATGGGACTGATGTTTTATATCGGCCCCACGGTGGGCGCCAAATGTTCCGTCCGGTTGACCGGGACGTCTTTGTGCGCAACCTCAACCGTTAGCAAAGGACTCCTTCCCACTGATTGCCTGTGACCTGCAAAAAAGAGGACAAAGAGGCGCCCTAGCGGCCGTTTGCACTCCGATGCTCAAGTCAGCCAGCAAGAAACACCAAAACTGTCCACCCACGTATCTGAGCACCGCGTATGGTACTCTGAATGTGGTAAAAGAAACTGTGTATATGTGTGTGTGTGTTGTCCCCTTCAGGCAAAAATGTTCTCCAGTCACTTGTACGTAGTCCTCAAGCACGGGCAAGCAACCAGAGAGTTTCTCCTAAATTTGTCGAAGGTTCCAACCCTTTTTCCGACATTCTCAGCACTATTTAAACTGCCCCAGCATTTAAAGCGCCTTAAAGCGCTTTTAATCTCAAACGTAACGCACTCATTAAAGCGCTCAATTACGAAACGTAGCGCATTTAAGACGTTGAAACGCTCGGGAGCCCTAATAGTACCTGAATGCTCGAAAGGGAAACTGTATTGAATATCTTTAATTACCTGGCACCTGACTAGAGGGTGTTTCTCTTCCGGCATTGCTGTCATACACGTGGAGGGCCTCACGACGCCATGACCCCATCTGGGGGCGTTTCTGCCCATCTGGGGACGTTTCTACGTGTGGGTCCTCCTGTTTGGGAGTGCTACTGCGCTAGGGGTGGCTTTTTGGGTGCCAACTCATGCCCCTAAGTATCTAGCCACTTACTCTGAGAGCGTATCTGCCTTCCTCTCGCACCCTGCACCCGGTTATCCTGGGCGTGACCTTCCTCTTGGGTCGTATCTGTCCCGAAGGCGTCTCTGGGGCGGCAGGGGTACTTCACGAGTCAGGCTGCCCTTCACTGGTACTATCACTATGGCCTTGAAGCCACCTTTTCCTTCTCTTTATCACTTTCCCGAGATATCGGGACCTGAGGCTTTCCTACGACGTCGCTCCCTCCATGGTCTTTCCTACCCATGGGTATCGGGGAACCACACCGTGGTTGCCTTGCTTTTACACTGTTTGATCTGGCGACGCCCTGGTTGGGCGACGCCTCCACGCAGGCGACGCCTGCCTTGGCGACGCCTTGTCTCTATCTTGGCGACGCTTCCTCTTGGCGTCTCTACACCTGGGCGACACCTTGAGTTGACTTTGACTTTCCAGTCATTGACTTTGACGTGGACTTAGTCAACGCCCTGATACGGGACGGTACAATTTCAACCGATTGTTTCTTCAAAACAACATATTGTTTTCTCTCTGTCAGCACTGGGCAAATCTATTTTTAATTTCTAAGCTCTGATTTGTAATTCTGTTCAAACCTAGTGATATATGTGGTCAATATTGTATTAATTACATCTTTGAATACAATATGCCTCTGCTATAACTGCTCTTTATAAATCAGATTCCTCTTATTTTGGAAATTAAAACTACTTTTAAAGTTTGGTCAAATCAACATGTGATTATTTGTACCTTCTGCTTTGATTGACACAAACAACTTTATGGTTCTGATTTGATTCTTTTTTCTGTTTTGATAACAACCCACATAATGCCATCTTTGACCAAGGGTTATGACTATATATATAAGTGATGCATTAGCTGCTGTGTTTTCACAAAAACAATCCGTTGTTCTTCTTTTCCTCTGCTCTAAGTTTTCTCTGTAGTGTGCTAAAGTTCCTCCATGATTTAAGCTATGGCTAGAACTCCTCCATCTGCTAAAAGGATGAAAACCAGGGTTGTTAGGAGTGGTGGGAAGCTTGAAGGGTGGTTCTCAGGGGAATCTGAACTCATTAACAAATACCTACATGAAACAAGTAGGAAAAGTGTAAATACACCCAAGCTTATCTCCTTCACTTGGATGAAGTAACAAAATCTGTCCACCGTGATAAGCTTCCTCAAGGAGCAAAGATTAAAGAGATTTCTTGAGCTCACTGGAAACATTTAACCAGATTTGGTGAAGGTATTTTATACTAACCTTCAGTTTAATGGTGACTCACTTATTTCTCATGTGAAAGGTGTAGACATGGTCATTACCAATGATGTGTGGACTGCTGTGACTGGATTGAAGTTCTCTGGGATTAGAATCAATAGAGGAAACCTAGGGATAGTTGAAGAATTCAACAAGATGCAATTCTACAAGAGTTGTCTCAAGAATCCCCTCTCCAAAGTAAGAAATTTTTTATTGGAGGGTTAAGGCTTGATGAAAGACTCATAGCCTTCATTATATCATGGATCATCACACCAAGGGGGAGCAATCACTCCACTATTTCTGAGGAATACCTAATGTTAATCTATTGCATCATGAGTAAGTGAAGATCAATTGGATCCACACTATCAAGGAGCATATGCATAAATCCATAAGGTTAAGTGACTTCCACTATCCTTATGCAATTTTAATCTCTAAATTTCTACACTATTTTGAAGTGGATATTGAAGAGGAGCTAGCTGAAATTATCAAGCCCTCAAGTGAGATTAGCAGTGGATCCCTAAGCAAAATGGGATTTACTAAAATTGGTGGGAGATGGGTTAGCAAAGATGGTGACCAAGCTGGCCCAAGTGGAACCAATGATGGTGATGAACCTGAAGATGCAACAACTCAAGAGGAACCTGTTGCGGAGACTTAAGAGGCTGGTCATAATTGTTGGGTTCAATAGAGTCAAAGTTCAAGGGGGGAGGGGGGGTGAATTGACCTTTTAAAAGTTTCGCTCAGAATTAGATTTTATCACAATACACAGAAAATAAATCGATTTATTTGGCAATGAACAAATTTATTTTGACACTGTTTATGTTTGAAAAACGTTTAGATTAGCCAAGTTAATCTTGAGGTTATACAGATTAATTTGCAAGCCACACACACTGATATGAAAGAGAAAACAGTGAACAACAAAAACAGTGACCTTCAATTTTTTAAGCAAATGATTTAGGTTCAATTATTAGCTTGACAATCAATTAGGTAACCTATCACAATCAACCTGTTCCAGTTGTATTTAACAGATCAAATATCTTCTTCACAGAACCAAACTGATTTTCCAGAAAATAAGAACTGTATGAACAAGCCTAGAAAGAATAAATTTATTTTTAATTGAACTGATTCAATTTCTGGCAGATTAGCAGATAAGCAAGAATTCGAGTGCAGGGATGAAGAGAAATGAACACACAACAATTATACTGGTTCACTCAAATGAGTTACATCCAGTCTCACCTAATCCAAGGTGAAATCCACTAAACAAAATGTACCAAACACACTTACACAGTCACTGTTCTTGAATCCTACAAGAAACTTGGCACACTTGCTGAAAAACACTATTTCAGCACACACACACTCTTCAAGAAACCCTATCAAGAAGAGTTTACAACCACACTTTTACAAGAAAAGAAATATGAAACGAATACACCTGATAGAGGATGCAGAAATCTGCCTTAGACCAGTAGAACAAGTTGCTCACACAGTAGCAGCACCTCTCACCAAGCCTTAGAACCAAACAAGAACAAGCACACTTTTGATTTTTGAAATCTTTCAAGAACACATGCTAATTCTCTGTAAATCCTTAATTCTCTGATGTAAAACTTGTTTTCTCAATTGTATGATTCACTCTTAAACGTAGGAACAAGTTTTCTTTTTATAGAAAAACAACCTATAAAAGATTTTCAAAAAATAGTTAAAGCTGTTATAAAAAGAACAGATTGAAAATAAAAAGAACAGATTTATTTTCAAAAGCAGTTAGAGAATTTGTTATGTAAAGGAGACTTAGTCAACCATTCTGGTGTAGGGACAAAACAAAAAACCGTTTAAGATAAACATGGCACCAAACTAAAAAGAATCTATTCATTTACAGATGAAGAGATTTATTTTTCAAAACAATAACAGAAAAGACTTAACTATCGAAACACAGTCGTTTTGAAGGAGGGAAGACTTAGTCAAAATACATGATGCACAAAACCTGATTTTCAAAAGCCTTAGTTAATGCATCAGTTTATTTAGAAAAGAACAAATTTATTTTTATGCAGTAAAGTGTTTTTGCAAAACATGTGAAAAACAGTTTCAGAAAATTTGTGCTTGATCTTATCACATGGTCAGGGGTTAAGAGGTGAGTTACCTAGCAAAAAGCCTACTCTTAATCAAACCGCTAACCTATACCTAAGACATTCTTAAAGCAAATACAACTATACATTAAATGTACACAAATGGCTTCATCAAACACATGTCTTGAAGGGGCAACAACCATCTTCAACAATCTCTCCCTGTTTGATGAGACAAATCCCCATAGCTCTGTTGCTTTAAGAACATGTACTGCACCAAATACTAAACCATAAAATTGAAACATTGCATAACATGTGAATTAGTTTTAAGGTGCAGAATGTAACTTCATGTTTCAGCTAGCTTCACCTAGCATGGTGAGCTATTTTTCTCCCCTTTTGGATTCATCAAACAACATTTAAGCATAGAGAAAGCAGAAACATAACCATAACAGTCCAGAAAACAAAGACAAATTGTTCAACATTACAGAAATTAAAAATTGATAAAAGAAAGCATGGAAAGCAAGATACTTCTAATCTTTGTAATATAACTCTGCAAGCTGCAACTGAACTCCTTCAATTTGATCATCAAGGTGCTGAAACCTTGCTTGAGTGGTCTCAAAATATGCTCTTTATTCTGCTGTCATGGCATCAAGGCGATACAAAACTTGCCTTTCAAACATGGATAATGGTTCACCTCTGTATTCTGGAGTTTGATAGGCAACAATAGCGTGATGATGAGTTGCAACAGCCTCTTCATGCACTGATTGTGGAGTAGGTGAATCTCCTCTGATTTCTACAGATGGAGAGTTAATCCTTTGACTTCCAACATTACCAGCAGATGGCTCTTGCCCGTTGGAGTGATTGATAACATAACATGAGTGTTTTGCAGCTTGAACCGTGTCATCTTCCATGGGAACTGCCTCATCTCCATCTTCATTGTTGAGGTTTGAGGCTCCACGTTCTTCTTGAGGATCCTTACCTTTGAGAATTACCCAGTTGTCCTCCACTTTATGAAACCCCATTTTGGTGAGAGTTGATTTATCAATCTTACTTACAGCTTTGATGGTTTCATTTCGCTCATTGGAAGTGTCAATGCCAAAGTGGTCAATCAATTTTGAAACAAATATAACATAAGGAAAGCGATAATCAGTTAATCTTTTAGATTTCAGCATATGCTCATTGATGATATACACCCAGTTAACCTTGACCAGATTCATGATGGAGTATAAAAGGATTAAATCCTCTTCATGTAAAATAGCATGATTTGTACCTCTTGGGATGAGCTGCCATGCTATAATGTAGGCAATAAGACGTGGTATTAGGTTCAGATGACCTGCATGGAATCTGCTTATGCTCTGAGCAGGGGTCCTCATACAACTTCTGTAATATTGAAGTTTGTTGAACTTCTGAATCCCACTTGTGTTCCTTTTTCCAACCTTTAGACCAGAATACTTGATTCCAGCCACTGAATTCCAAACATCACTGGTGACCTTCATTTTGATTCCTTTTGACATAGGATACAATGTTCTTTCCATCTAAGGTTAGATTCGTGTAAAACACCTTAACTAAATCAGGATACACATTACCAGTTAATTCCAACAGCTTTTTCAATTTATGGTGCTTCAATGCAGACCTTGTTTCAGCCAATTTCTCAGATTTCAGCCAGTTGAAATCCAGCACATTGGGTATGTTAATTTGTTTTCTGCTCATTTCATGAATGTAGGCATTGATACCCTCTTCATCTCAGCGAACCAGCCTTCCAGCACATCTTGAAAGGTGCTTTGTTTGTCCTGATTTTTCTTTTTCTGTCTTGAAGAAGAAGCCATGGTTGAACCATAATTTTCTTGTGTTTCAAATGGTGAGAACCGAAAATGGGCAACCAATGTGGGTAGCAGTTTTTCACACAGATTTATATTGTAAAATGAATGAGATGATGGAGCAATTATGAATGGATATGCACGAAAATTTTATGCTCTAAAATTGTGTAGAGAATCTTTGAAAAATGCAGCAAAATATTTGGGGTCACGATGTACACATACCATACCTTCATTGAGCAGCCAATGCATCAAATCGGTTACATAACCATGACCAAAACCGTCAAAGGTACAGTGGTTAATGCCCACTAAGTCAGTCAATCAGTCAAAGAACAAAATTTCTCTTTCCTAATCATCAAAGCATATGAGTACCAGAAATAAACACATTTAATTGCAAATAAACAGATTTAATTTTTCACTGCGAGGTACAATTGACATTTATAATTCCCAATTCATTAAGCAGAAAATTAAACCTATCTTTAGCCAATGGTTTTGTGAACAAATCTGCAAGCTGTAAGTCTGTACCAATGAACTTAATCTCACATGTTCCATTTGAAATGTGTTCCCTTAGGAAGTGATGCCTAATTTCAATGTGTTTGGTTCTTGAATGCATGACAGGATTTTTGGTTAAGTTGATTGTACCTGTGTTATCACACAGCAAAGGTATATGCTTAAGTAAGATACCAAAGTCATTCAATTGTTCTCTTAGCCATATAGTTTGAGCACAGCAACTCCCTGCTGCAATGTACTCTGCTTCAGCAGTGGGAGAGCAACACATGCTTGTTTTTTGCATTGCCATGAGATCAAGCTTGATCCAAGCAAGTGACAGGTACCACTGGTGCTCTTCCTATCAATTTTGCAACCTGCAAAGTCTGAATCAGAATAGCCAGTCAAACTCAATGAAATGTTACCTGGATACCACAAGCCAACTTCTTTAGTTCCTTGCAAATATTTCAGAATCCTTTTGGCAACATTGTAGTGTGATTCTTTAGGAGCAGATTGAAACTGAGCACACATGCACACTGCAAACATTATGTCAGACCTGCTGGCAGTGAGATACAATAGAGATCCTATGAGTCCTCTGTATTTGGTTTCATCAACAGAAATTCCAGTTTCATCATCATCCAAGTGACAACTAGTTGAGAAGGGTGTGCTGATTGGTTTGCACTTGTCCATTTCAAATTTTCTCAGCAGATCCTTGCAATACTTAGCTTGATTCAAGAAAATTCCATCCTTGAGTTGTTTGACCTGCAAGCCTAGAAAATAGTTCAACTCACCCATCATTGACATTTCAAACTCACTCATCATGATTTCCACAAAAGTTTCACACAATTATCCATTGTTTGATCCAAAAATGATGTCATCCACATATACTTTTACTAGAATTGTGTCATCCCTTTTCTTCTTGATGAACAAGGTCTTATCTGATGTGCTCTTTCATAGCCTTGTGAGGTGAGGAAATCACTTAGCCTCTCATACCATTGCCTAGGAGCTTGCTTGAGCCCATAAAGAGCCTTTTTTAGTTTGAACACGTGTCCTGGATGTTGATGGTCTTCAAAACCTGGTGGTTGTGAGACGAATACCTCTTCATTTATATAACCATTCAAGAAGGCACTCTTCACATCCATTTGGAATAGCTTGAACCCTTTGATGCAGGAGAAGGAAAGCAGCAATCTAACAGCTTCTAGCCGAGCCACTGGTGCATATTTCTCATCATAGTCTATTCCTTCTTTTTTATTATACCCTTTAGCCACTAGCCTAGCCTTATTTCTGGTAATCACCCCATGCTCATCCATCTTGTTTTTGAACACCCACTTTGTTCCAATTATATTCATCTCAGGTATTCTAGGAACAAGAGTTCAGACCTCATTAAGAGCAAATTGATCCAGTTCCTCTTGCATGGCCAGAATCCAGTTGCTGTCCTTGAGGGCTTCGTTCAGATTTTTGGGTTCCACTTAAGATACAAAGGCCATTGTTTCACAGAAGTTATACAACGATTTTCTAGTTGACACTCCTTTCTCAATGTTCCCAATGACATTATCAAGGGTTAGGTCTCTCGGGGTTTTCCACTCTTTTGGCAAACCTGCAGACACAGTAGGTTCTTGCATAGCATGTGTATCAACAGTATCAATATGAATCGATTCATTTTGATTTAAAACAGATTTAAATTCATTACAGTCAAAGTCATCAGCAGCAGTTTTAGATATGTTATGATCTGCTTCATCAAATACAACATGATTTGATTCTTCTACTATGAGCAATCTTTTATTGAAGACTCTATATGCATGACCATTCAAAGCATAACCAATGTGCACACCTTCATCAGATTTAGCATCAAACTTACCTAAATTCTCTTTGCCATTATTCAATACAAAACATTTACACCCAAACACTCTAAGGTGGCTCACACTAGGTTTCCTGCCCTTATACAATTCATATGGAGTTTTCTTAAGAATGGGTTTAATTAAGGTTCTATTTAACAAATAAGCTGCAATATAGACTGCATCTGCCCAAAAATACTCAGGAAGCTTATATTCATTTAACATGGTTCTAGCTAGTTCTTCTAGTGATCTGTTTTTCCTTTCAACTACACTGTTTTGTTGGGGAGTCCTAGGGGTTGAAAAGGTATGTGATATCCCATGCTTCTCACAGAACATCTCAAATCTAGCATTCTGAAACTCTCCCCCATGATCACTTCGAATTGATTTTATGCAGCAACCATTTTCATCCTGCGAAATAACCGATTGTTTATCTGTTTTTGCACCTCTTTATGTAGACTGGTTTCTCACACTGATTTGGCTGATGTTCTTCTCTTGAAATCACCTAGTGGGAACTGGTGTAGTGTTAGTTTGATTGGAATAGATTATCCTGTGTTTCTATGTTCGCTCATGAATGCAGGTTGTACAAATTCTAAATAAGAACATTCCAAAACGCATCCCAAGGATTTGTCTACACAAAATAGGGGGAGATTGTAGAGCATGAGAGCTTTGATGTTTCAAATTTATGATGAAGCTTGAAGCCTTGCTGCTTTGTGTTAGGGTTTAGATTAGAGTGTTAGAATCTATGTAAAGATTAGTTCTTAATCTTTGCACAAAGCTTGCCCAATTTGTTTTAAAAAGCAAAGTGTTTTCTTAAGCAAAGAGAAAAACAACCGATTGAATTATCGAAATAATCGGTTGTTTGTCACTTGGCTTGTTTAAAGGTTTTGAAACTATTTTTGACTTGGTTATGTAACTGCCTAACCAATTCAACTGGTTGATTTCCTAACAGTTTTTTGAAAACCCGTTAATCTGTTTTGGGTGTGATCAAAACTCCTTTGCTTCATTAATGATGCCTTGAACGGCTAGTTTTTTAGTACTATAAAATAGCCTTCCTTTCAAAACAAATAGAACAAGTTTTTACACAGTTTGAAATCAAAGAGAGATTGAGATTTGTTTTTGAAAGAAGTTTTCAAAAGGTTTTCAAGATTGTTGTTAAGCTTTGCACTGATACAAAATCTGATCATAGGACTTCATGGTTTGTGTAATCTCAGGTGTGTTTTCTATTCCTTTCATGATTCTTATAATTGTACTTTCATAAACTTGTAAGTGTGTGTGAAATCCTGCAAAGTCAGAGGGTGTTCTGACTTGAGGTGTGTGGTGTTGCAAAGAGGGCGAGTGGGTCTTGTGGTTTTCAAGGTCAGCTCTTTGTGGTGTGTTGGTGTAATTTGTAATTGATTACTAGTGGAACTCAAAGGTTGTTCTAAGAACAGGATGTAGCTAAAGGTTGAGGGAACCAATATAGAATTCGTTGTGTAAATCTCTCTATCTCTAACTCCTTATAACTGTTTTTTTTTAATTCGTTGCTGCCGATATAAACAACTAGTTAAAACGTGATTTTAACCGATTAAAATTCTGAAAACAGTTTATGTATCATTGGTTGATTGCTTTCCTTAATTGATTATCTGTGATTGTTTGATAAAGGTTCATTCTTAATAAATCTTTGCGAAAATCTTTGACAAACAATTCACCCCCCTCTTGTTTAAGCCATCAATTCTTACAAAAATAACGGGTTGATTTTCTGCAATTTGTGTGAAAATTGGTTTTAAGTTTAGCTGAACAGATTTCTGATCAATTGATTCTCTTTGGCTTTCATTGTACATTCTAAATTTGTGAAAATCTTTTATAAACTGTACCGCCCTGGTAGTTGGAAGTGATGACGTGGCATCAAGCTATTGTATAGGCGTGTTGGACGGGACACCTGGCTGGCAGAAGGGAAGGAAGTGGGGGGGCTCATGTAGTCGCCGGTTGTTAAGTTGGCGTGCTCCGATCTCCAGCATACCAAAACCGGCGGTCGCCGGGTTGAAGATGAAGTCGCCAGATGTGACCCCAGGCGACCAAGTGATTAGAGATCGCCAAAACAAGGACATCGCCGAAGATGAAGTCAGATAGTCTTTCCCAGCTGGCCAGAGGATGAGCTCGGGATATGGCTCACATGAACATACACGGTGAAGCAAGAAGAGTAGATCATGAAGGCGGAACAACAAGTTTGCCTGGACGAAGGAGTGTGAAGAGGCCTTCGTCAAGCTTAAAGAGTACCTGGCGAGCCCGCCGGTTTTGTGCAAACCGCTGGTGGGGACCCCTCTCAGGTTGTATTTTGCTATGACTGAGAGGGCGGTGAGTGCGGTGCTCGCCCAAGACCAAGATCAGGCCCAAAAGCCTATTTATTTTGTCAGCAAGGTGCTGCAGGGCCCGGAAGTAAGATACCAGGCCTTGGAGAAAGCTGCACTGGCAGTAGTTTTTTCGGCAAGGAGGTTACGCCACTATTTCCACAGCTTCACAATACTGGTGATGACCGACTTGCCCATCCAGAAGGTTCTGAAGAAGCCCGATGTAGCTGGGAGGATGGTGAAGTGGGCAGTGGAGCTGTCGGAGTTTGATATTAAGTATGAGCCCCGAGGTCCGATCAAGGGGCAGATCTTCGCAGACTTCGTGGTCGAGCTCTCGTCTGAAGCGACACGAGTTGAGGGGGATGATTTTCGTTGGGTGCTTTCGGTGGACGGATCGTCGAACCAGCAGGGTAGCGGTGCTGGAGTCATCTTGGAAGGGCCCAACGGCGTGCTGATTGAGCAGTCCCTGAGGTTTGCCTTCAAGGCCAGCAACAATCAAGCAGAATATGAGGCGTTGATCGCCGGTATCTTGCTGGCCAAAGAGATGGGAGCTAGGGTGTTAATGGCTAAGAGTGATTTGCTATTGGTCACGGGACAAGTAACAGGCGAGTTCCAGGCCAAGGATCCACAAATGGCGGCTTACCTGGAGTATGTGCAGGAGTTGAAGAGTTCCTTTGTCTCCTTTGAAGTAGTGCATGTGCCCAGAGAGCAGAATGCTCGAGCTGACTTGCTAGTTAAGCTCGCCAGTTCAGGTAAGGGGGGTAGGCACAGGACGGTGATCCAAGAAACTCTGAAGACGCCCAGAGCATTTGTGGCAGATCACCTTGTCCTCCAGATAAGCAAATCGACGGAGAAAGCGGCGAGGAGTCACAGGTCTTTGACTCAGGAGACCTTGAGGTCGCCAAGAATAAGAGCATGTCGGGGAGAGAAGGTGAACATGACGCAGGTCTGCACGACCCATGAGCCAGACACCTGGGTAACACAGTACAAACGATGCCTGGCGGATGGCCTTCTCCCGCTGGATCCGACGGAGGCTAGGAAGATAAAGAAGAGTTCTAGCAAGTTCACAATGATCGATGGCGAGTTGTATAGGTTTGGGTTCACACACCCACTCCTGGAATGTGTGCACGGAGAGAAATGTACAAGAATCATGGCCGAGCTCCATGCAGGGATTTGCGGAAGCCACGTCGGGGGTCGAGCTCTGGCCGCAAGAACCCTCCGTGCAAGTTACTGTTGGCCTACGATGAGAGAAGACTGCAAGAAGTATGCACAGTGTTGCAAGCAATGTCAGCAGCACGCCGATTGGCACAAGGCGCCTCCCGAGGAGTTGAAGTCGATTTACAGTCCTTGGTCGTTTCATACATGGGGAATAGACATTCTGGGACCCTTTCCATTGGCGATCAGGCAGATGAAGTACTTGGTGGTGGCAATTGAATATTTCACCAAGTGGATCGAAGCAGAACCAGTGGCCCAGATCACCGCGCCCAAGATCGAAAGCTTTGTATGGAAGAACATCGTGTGCCGGTTCGGTGTGCCCAAGCGCCTGGTGTCGGATAACGGAACTCAGTTTGCAAGTCACCTGTTGAAGAAGCTGTGCGAAGGGG
Source organism: Phaseolus vulgaris (assembly GCF_051622355.1). Classification (NCBI taxonomy): domain Eukaryota; kingdom Viridiplantae; phylum Streptophyta; class Magnoliopsida; order Fabales; family Fabaceae; genus Phaseolus; species Phaseolus vulgaris. The sequence continues at coordinate 13,512,713 of NC_143508.1, forward strand.
TGGGAATTCAACAAGTATTTGCATCTGTCGAACACCCTAAGACGAATGGCCAAGTAGAGTCAGCCAATCGGGTTTTGCTGAGAGGCTTGAAGAGAAGGCTAGAGAAAGCCAGGGGATCGTGGGGTGAGGAGGTACCCCGTATAATCTGGGCGTACCACACCACCGAGCAGTCAGGAACCCATGAGACCCCGTTTAGCCTGGTCTATGGATGCGACGCAATGATTCCAGTGGAAATCCAAGAGAGCTCGCCGAGATTCCAAAACTTCGTAGCGGAAGACTCGAACGAGGAAAAAAGGCTGAATCTGGATTTGCTGGATGAGGTCAGGGAGGAGGTGAGAGTGAAGGCTGAGGCAGTAAAAAGAAGGATTGAACGAAGGTATAACTCGAAGGTGATGCCAAGGCAGTTCAAAGAAGGCGACCTGGTGATGAGGAAGGCCCACCAGTACGAGATGGAGAACAAGCTGTCGCCTAAGTGGACGGGACCGTTCAGGATAACCGAGGCGCTCGGGAACGGCGCCTATCGCTTAGAAACATTGGAAGGAGGGGCGATTCCTCGCACTTGGGACGCCACGCACCTCAAGTTATATTACAGTTAAAAGCGTTGTAAGTAAAAACAAACACGTAGAGTTTGCAAGATTTCTGTTAAAACAGTTTGAAGGGGGCACTCTTTTTTCCCTAAGGAGGGTTTTTAATGAGGCCACCCAATAAAGAAGAGTTTTCGAAGTTTAAAGTTGTTTTAGATTGCATGCTTGTCGTTATTGCGAAAGTTTTGAAGAAAGACCTTGTCGCTTATATGTGATTTAAGGCGAGTGGAAGTTATGTTGCATGTTTTCTAAAAGGTTTTAAGTCCCTGTCGCTTTTCGGCGATTAGCGGCATCAATTACAGTTTTAAAAGTCCTCATCGTCTTTCGGCGATCGGAGGCACCAGTTAAAAGACCTCAACGCCCTCTCGCGCGTTCTGAGGCGAGAAAGAGATAAAGACCTCCTCGCCGTCGAGCGAGTGCAGGCGAGAAAAAGCAAAAAGTCCTCAGTGCTTCCAGGGGAGAGAAGATGTAGCCTCTGGGCAATGTAGAGGCACCAATGAAAAGTCCTCAGTGTTTCCAGGGGAGAGAAGATGTAGCCCTTGGGGCAATGTAGAGGCACGAGTTAAAGACCTTCTCGCCGATGAGCGAGTTCAGGCGAGTTAAAGACCTTCTCGCCGCTGAGCGAGTTCAGGCGAGTTAAAGACCTTCTCGCCATCGAGTGAGTTCAGGCAAGATAAAACCCTTCTCGTCTCGAGCGAGTTCGGGTACGGTGTGGAGGGTGGAAGAAGTTTAAAGGATAGCTAAGGTAGGTTCGAAGAGAACACTTAGCTATCCGGCTTACCGTTCTGAAGGTCAGGAGAGGTAGAGGAGGATCCGAAAGGCGCCTCTACCCCCAGATGAGGGAATAATGGCCAAGTTGTGAAGGTTAGAGGAAGCTGGTATCGCCAAGACTCTTTGGCGACCAGGAGAAAGTCAAGCGATGGCAAGAAGCTGAGGCCCGTTTTGATAAGGCAGATCAGGTAAGCTATGTCTTAAGCTATTAGTTGGGTTGAAGCTCGTTATTTGGAAAGTGGTTTCGCGCTGAGGTTCATTGCCTTAAAGTTACAAGTTGTTAGAAGACTATCGTTCGAAAGTTGATGGTTCGAAGCAGTTAGTATACAATTGCGCTCGCGGAGTTGCTAAGTCAATTTCGTCTAAGAAATTTATACAAGGAAGATAAAGTTAACAAGAGAGATTCTATAAAGGAGCAGGAAATGTCATAACACAGTGGCATCAGTTCAAATTACATGTACCAAAGGGGGAAAAATTTATTACAAGTAAGTTGTGTAAGAGAGAGACAGATGAGTAAGTGATGGAGGGAAGCAGCAAGCAGCTAGTCTTCAGAAGGAACGATCTTCCCATCCACCACTTCATTGTTTAGTGACACCATGGAGAGATCCAAATCACGGTACTGGCACGCAAATTGCTCCAGGGCGGCGTCAAACCCAGCAGCGAGGATTTGGGCAGAGCTCAGCTCGAGTTCTTCAGTTTGCTTCTTGAGCCCCTCGGTCTGCTGCTCTAATTCTTCAGCTCATTTCTTGAGTTCTTCAGTTGTTTCATGAACTTGAAGGAGGTCTTCAGCAACCCTCTTGGATTCCGCCTGCGCCTGGGCCAGCTTTGCGGCGATCTTCTCATTTTCCTCTTTGGCCTCGGCGAGTTTGGCCATGGTGTCATCTCTCTCCTTTTCAACTTTCCCCAAGAAGACCTCCCGATCTACTGACCTCTTCTCAAGGTTTTCTACCTTGGCTGCATCGGCTTTGATCGACGCTTCCAGGTCAGCCACCTTGAGACGGTAGGGGACCAGCTTGCTCTCCAGCTCGATCTTCTCTTGAGCTAAGAGGTGCACCCTATGGCGTAGATCGGTGGCCTCCTTGCGCGCTACCCTCAGCTCGGTGCTCATAGCGTCCTCCACTCTTGAATGGTCGATCTCTGCCAGCATAAGGTTGCAGGACAACTTCTCCGCCTCGATCCTTATTAGGCGATTCTCCTCTTGGAGCACGGAGATGTCATCCTGAAGTTTCTTGCTGGAACTCTCCACAGCTTTTGATATGATGGAGGGAGGTCCTCTGCCATCATCTTGAGTTTTGCTGAGAAGGGTTCCCACATCCCTTTAACCGCATGGGGAAGGTGGGCAATCGCTGGTGGTGGAGGCGTTGAGGGAGCCTGGTGCTGGCTCTCGCCACCGCCCTCTTGGACTAGTTGTTGAATTGGAGCTTCTTGGCGTGGTGGTGACGTGGGGGACTCGGTGATGATGATGGGCGAGTTGTGAGCGCCTTCATCCCCACCTTGCGCGGCTTCGGCGTTGGAAGCAGTTGAAGGAGGACCCTCTCCAGCGGATATGAATGGCGTGGAGGCGCTCGGAGGGTTCTCCATGAAGTTGGGCTCAATAGCCTCAACCACAGGAAATGCAGCCGCCAAGGGAACTGCTTGGACTGGCGGTGTGGGAGCTGGGGGAGGAGGCGGTGTTGGAGTTGGAGCCGGCGGAGAAGGCGGTGTTGGCGATGGAAGAGGAGGTGGAGCAGGTGGTGAGGAAGGTGCCGCCCTTCTTCTTTTGGTGATGAGGCCATCCTCGGTTGCCTCATCGTCTTCTTCTTCTTCACTCACCACCTGGGGAGTTTTCCTCTTTGGTTTCCTGAGGATGAGTTTTTTGCGTTGTTGGGCGGGCAGGTTTTCTGAAGGAGCTGGGCCTTTAGGGGGCGATCTGCCCTGGGCAGCGGCGATCTGCCCTGGGCAGCGGCGATCTGCCCTGGGCAGCGGCGATCTCCACCACTGAGTTGGGCACAGTCTGGGAGCCCGACGCCAACCCATGGGCTCGGGCGAGCGCCCTCAATTCAGCCAGTTTTCCTTTGCCCAGCATGAGATCTGCGTAATACAAAGGTATACAGGTCAGCTCAAAGACAAAGATAAACACATGAGTAAGTATGCAAGTGAAGCAAACAAGTGGGGCAGAAAATAAAGACCAAGTCTTGTGCGCAACAGACAAGACGCCCAGCAACAGTTAACAGAGGTACAGCACAGGGCAATGACTTAGATATCGAGGTAAGCACTAACCTATGCGAGCCTCGAGTTGGCCCTCGTAGAACTCAAAGGTGATGATCGCCGAAGTGAGGAAGGTGATGTTAGCGGACGCCACGCTCTTCCAGAAGAGGCACAGGTCTTTATCCAAAGCGCCCATGTTGTCAGGGCTTCTTGGCTTCCTGAAGCTTCCCTTGGAGTCTTTGTTTCCCTTGTTTACCCAGTACAAGGGAAAGCCGTCGAGCAACGAAGCGTCCTGGTCGTTTTGGCGCACTTGGACAAATTTGTCTTTCCAATCCTTGTAGGACTGCTGGAAGATAGAGAGGATCGACCTCCCAGCAATCCCGTTCAGGCTCACCCAAAGGCGATCTCCAGGGTTCTTGGCCTCGAACAGGAAGAGGAACACGTCTACCGAGGCCGGTAGTCCCAAGTGCGCGCATATAATCTGAAACGCCCGCACGAATGCCCAGCTGTTGGGATGGAGCTGGGCGGCGGCGATGTCGAGCTCGGTTAGTAGCTCCCTTTCTAAACGAGTAAAGGGAAACCTAAGTTTCACCTTCTTGAATAAGGTGGTGTACACAAAGCAGAACAACTCGCCGTTGTTCCCTTTGTCGTCTGCACAAACTGGCACGTCGGGGGGGCAAGGTAGCACCATCAGCTTGTCGTCATGCTCCTTGTGGAATGAAAGGTTGGGCTCGTACCCTTTCTTCAATTGAAGCACCGCCAGGGGAGAGTTTACTGAAGAGGTCTCCTTCAGCAAAGTCGAGGTGGCCCATGGATATAGCTTCTTGTAGTCTGGGGAAGGGATGGAGGCACCTCCGGCGACGGGTGGAGTTGCCTGAGCAAGGTTGGGATGAGTGGTTGCAGGCCTCTCAGCCTGGGAGGAGGAAACACCAGGTGCTCGCGGTGTGTTATGAGCTTGAGATGGAGGGTTTCGTGACGAGGGAGGAGGATTCGGGGTGATCTTTGAACGAGCCATCGCGGAAACTGCAAAGGAAAAAGAAAGGGAAAGGTGAGCGAAGGTTGCAGAGGCTGGCTCGATTGTGAAAGAAGGATGAAAAACGAACGAGCGAAAGTTCTTTGTAATGGAGACGAAGCCCTAAGTTGCGAGAAGGGAGAAGCAGAAGAAACAACCCACAGCGTATCCACCAGGCAGTTAATGGATGATGCGAATCGGTTAAAATGCAGCAAAACTCAACAGAAGAAGTAAAGGGGAGTACCTTTTGATGATCAGACGAACGCTGAAGGAAGTTGAGGATTCAAAAGGTTGAAAAGCGTCGTAGGTTTTTGCAGAAGAAACTCAGAGCGTTTGAGAAGGCAAAGAGATGATGGAACAGTAGAAATGAAATGGGTTTAAGGGTTTTTCAAATGATTTTTGGAAGCGTAAACGACAACTAAAGATAACCGTTGATGAAACCACGTGTCGAGCGATTCGAAAGTACAAACTCTTGGGATTCTGCGCCAGTGCCACGTAGATCGGTATTGACGTGACTCCTTTAGTCTTTTCGTTGGACAAGTCTTCGCTTAAGACTGGGGGGCTTGTGTACCGCCCTGGTAGTCGGAAGTGATGAGGTGGCATCAAGCTATTGTATAGGCGTGTTGGACGGGACACCTGGCTGGCAGAAGGGAAGGAAGTCGGGGGGCTCATGTAGTCGCCGGTTGTTAAGTTGGCATGCTCCGATCTCCAGCATACCAAAATCGGCGGTCGCCGGGTTGAAGATGAAGTCGCCAGATGTGAACCCAGGCGACCAAGTGATTAGAGATCGCCAAAACAAGGACATCGCCGAAGATGAAGTCAGATAGTCTTTCCCAGCTGGCCAGAGGATGAGCTCGGGAGATAGCTCACATGAACATACACGGTGAAGCAAGAAGAGTAGATCATGAAGGCGGCCGGCGAGACCACAGGGAAGGTGTGTACGAGGGCACCCGAACTCGCCACCCAGAAGAGATCACGCTCCAAGGCAACTATGCACTGAGTTGTGTCATGCATAAGTAACTTAGCCAAAACCTTGAAGAGTAAGAAGTGGCGCCCAAGTCAAGGATGCTCCAGATGGTGACACGTGTACAGCTGGATACGAGCCACGTGTCCAAATGTGTAATTGTCAGGAGAGAGAAAGAGCACAGGTATATAAGAGATTCTAACGAACTTCTGAGGTACGCACGTTTAGATTGTTTCTTTACGCTTGCGAGTCTTTAGTACGCTAAGAGAGAACTTTTGCACGGTTCCTTAGAGTTCTTGAGTTTTTCTCTTAGTATTTGGTGGTTCAGTCGCTGACTTGGGCGTCGGAGCGTAATCGGCCGCAGCGGCGCCGTTCTGTCTTTTGCAGGTTCTTGAGGTGAATCGCGGTGAAGGATGGAGGCTAACACGGCGCAGAAGTCGATCCAGATTTGACGAGGCAGGGTTCTTGCATCCCGGTCAACAGGCAGGATCATAAACAATTCACCCCCTCTTGTTTAAAGCCTATAATACTAACACTAACAACAACTTTAAGCTTAAAAGAAGATCTACTATAGTTTTTATTTTTTACATGCATTACACATTTTATTGTTTTCAAATTTGATTTTTCATAATCCAAGAACTCAAAGACTCTTTTTGCAATTTGTTTTCTCATGTTACTTTAAAATGTTCAAAAAACACCTTTTTATAGGTTACAAAGATTGCGAAAATATTTTTCCCATTTAATGAAAACAGTTATGTCAATTAAAAATAGTTATGTTTTAATTTAATAGAAGAAATAAACTTAAAACACTTGGTTTATTTATCGAATTAACCAATTGATTTCATTAAACTCAAAAAACAGAAACATTTAATATTAAAGTCTTAAGGTCTAGTGTAAAAACATTTGACTTTTAATTCATGAAAAAGACTTTAGTATTTTCAGTCAATTGATACAAAATCAACATGGGAAAATACTTTACTAAAGTCACAAGGCTTCAGTGTAAGTTATTTTAACCAATTAAAAACTTGAGTCAACTTATTTAAAAACATAATAGGTTTTAAAAACATTTTCTTAGAGATGTCTTGAATTATAATGCATAGTGATGAATATACAAAAAAAATCTACCTAAACGCACACACACATGCACAACTTTGCAATCTTTAAGGTAGAGCTTTGAGCACATCAAATCCATCACTTTAGTCAACAAAACATACACTGCATCACCCTGTTACAACAAAACTATCCATCAAGAAACCCTATCTTGGCCAACATTATAATACAAAAAAAACATACAGTAAACAACAGAACGAATTAACCTGAATAGTGAAACAAGAAATACAATTGCAACTCTTAATTTCACAAAAAAAAAGTGAAATATCTTTGGCTTCAACAACATGATTAAAATTTTGCTCCAAGAAACCTCAGATTTTTCAAAAACAATTTTTCACCAAAACTTGATCCGCAAAACCTTTTTCTCGAATGTAAAAGTTGAAAATGTATGTGTAACATTTTTCTGATGCAATGCATATTTGTTAAAAAAAAATACAGTTTAGTAAAATCAATCTGTTGAAAAACTTGAAGTAACCTGTTGATTTTACTTAAAGGAATATAACTTACATAAAAAATAATTTTTCTCACATGGAATGAATTCAAACTAGAAATACTTCTTATGTAACATATTAAAACATGGTTTTTAGTATATAAAACATATTTTAGAAAATGCTACAAATCTTAAGTATTTTCAATCAATTTATCTAAAAAATAACATATTGAAATCTGTTACTTTCTAGAATTCAATTTCAAAACCAGTTGAAAAAACTTTTTAACTAGTTAAACACTTTCTTCTTGGATTCAACATCATCTCTTAAAGCAAAAGGTAAATCAAAGACATAAGACAAAAATAAAGACTAAACTATCTAGACATATATGGCAATAAATATTCAAGAAGGCTTCAGCAAACACAAATGATGGATCATTGAGATGTTCAACATTAATCTCCTCCTCCATGGCCACCTGCTGTTGTTGACCTTTTACACCCTTTGCAGTCTCCTGGAAGCTTCTAAGCTCTAAATCGTCTATCTCTTCAATTGTTGTCAAAGCATAGTTTATAAGGTCAACATATGCAAACCTCTATGAAGGTTTGGTCATCCTCCTTTCCCTATCATGTGTAGGTTCATAGTCATAATCAACCTCTAGACGTTTGGGCCTTCTCATGTAAGAGGTAGAAGGTTGCTCAACATCGTTTGACGTCATAGTCTAATGCCTCCGGACAGTGTGGTCCATCAATAGAAGGATCCATCTCAACATGAACTTTCTCCTTCTCTTTTTTTAGATCTCTAACATCATAGTCATTTAAGTCTCATCAAATGTGATGTCTCTACTGATGAAACACCTAGCTTTTCTAGGATCCAACCTCCACAACGTGTACCCCTTCACACCTTCTACGTATCCATTGAAGATACATCTCTTAGCCCATGCTTCAAATTTTTCTTTCTTGACATGTAAAAATGTCAAGGTCTCTTTCCTCTACTTTCGTAACTCTTCTACCATAGCCATAAGAGTTTGCATAGCATTATTTTTCTCTTTTCCTCCCCTTTGAGCTATTGTATTATGTGTTCCTCACATTCTTCTTTGAAGTGGAATATGACTAATTTTACATGTCCCATGAGGGCACCAAAATGTGTTTATCCAAGAGATCATAACCTCGTTTACTAGAGCATTCAATGTGTTATTTTTTCTAAGCCATCCTAGTCATATTTATAGCTTAAGCATTTCCCCCCCCGCCCAGCCCCCCTCCTCCAATTTTTTGTCTCATTTTATCTTTTATTTTCGTAATTTGTATCAACAGATTTGTATATACTACATGTTTTATTGTGGTCTGATAGTGATAAAATCACTTTATATTTATGTGAGACGAATATTCTAGGTTCCTTTTATTAATTTTTAGTGATTGGGTAGAACGGAAACCCACCTATCACTACACAAGCCCCATATCTGAGTGAATACTTGCTTAAAGTAGATTGAAAACTTGTCTATCACTCTACAACCCCAAAATTTGAACGAATACTTACTTAAGATAGGTTGGAAACATATCCATCACTACACATATTGATGAAGAACAGATAAGAGAGGCTTTTACCAATGGAGGAAGAGGTCATTCACCCACACATTTAAAGTTCTTCCTTCTAGTCTTCTCAAAATTAAAAGAAGACATAAAATAAAGAGAGGATCAAGCCTAAAGCCAAAGAAGTCTACAAGCTTTCAAGAATGGGCTTCAATTCAATATCTCTCTTTACAGTTTCTTTTGTATAAATTTGTAAATAATATAGAATAGTGTTTAGGTAGGTTCTAAGAGGGAAACCTAAAGAAACCTCTTTTGTAAAGCATCTTTAGGCTTTAGTTTAGAATTTTCTAGAAGGTGACTCTTCATGAGTCACTATAGGCGTTAGCTTAGGAGTCTTTTGGTTAGCTTGTGGTACAAGCTTTGTAAGCCATGACCGGCCCTTGCTCCTATAAAAGGAGGGCTTAGGTCCTTCATAATTCAGATTTGATTGTTTGACTAATGAAACTCTCCCAAATTGGTGATTGAGTGTAGTGAGAACTTGTCTTCTCCTCTTCCTAGTCTCATCTTGAGAGCCTTGGTTCCCTCAAGTGGCGGCAATTCACACTTATCTTGGAGCTTTCATACTTCAAGTGGCGTGTTCATCAACTAAGAACTACAACCACATAAGTCTTCTTCTTCTCCATCTTGTTCTTCCATTGCCATGTCCATATGAACTCCAAAACATGTTTTAAACCGTTATAGTTTCTTTTAATCGGTTCATCTTCATTTTCTTGCACTTTTGTTCGGTTCTTTTCAATTCCTTACTGTTATAATCTGTTCATTAGCTTCGTTTCTTGCTTTTGTTCGGTTCAATTGCTTTCTATAGAGTTTCAATCAGTTCATTTGATTTCTTACATCTTTTAATCGGTTCAATTGGCAAGAAATGGAACTTCCATATGAGTTTCGGTGTTTGGTGCAAGTTTTTGTGAGTTCTTGAAACATAGAACATTGATCCATTTCTATAAAAGTGCCTTTTCATTCTCCAACTCAAGTTGATTCCATAAAATGTCAAAGAATCATCTATATCTTGCTATTGGAATCATATCACATATATTATTGAAAAATATATTAACAATTTTTAGTTTGAACTACCTACTTTTAATTATTCCATCTAAACTCAAATATTAACAAAGAAAAGGTTCATCTATGATGAACCAACTTGAATATATATCTAACTGATTTCACTTCATTATTCTTAAAACATATTTCCTTCTTAAAACACCCTTCATTCATTAGTAATTTTAAGTTTGTAGATACCAAGTATAAATAAGAGATAAGAAAAAAATAATTGTGAACTAAGTTTAATGAAATTAAATTATATTAATTGATTTTTGTACCGCCCAGGTAGTCGGAATTGATGATGTGGCAGCAAGCTATAATATAGGCGTGTTGAACGGGACACTTGGCTGGCAGAAGGGAAGGAAGTCGGGAGGCTCGTGTAGTCGCCAGTCGTTAAGTTGGCGTGCCCCGATCTCTTGCATACCTAAACCGACGGTCACCAAGTTTGTGTCGTAGTCGCCGGATGTGAACCCAGGTGACAAGGCGATCGAAGATCGCCGAGAGGAGGACATCGCCGAAGGATCAGGAAAGCTTGTTCCAAGCTTTCGAAGCAAAGGATGAAGTCGTCAGATGGTCATTCCCTAGATGGCCAGAGGTTGAGGTCGGGGAACAGCTTACCTGAACATGCACAGTGAAGTAAGTAAAGTAGAATATAATGGCGGTCGGCGAGACCACAGGGAAGGTGTGTATGATGACACCCGTACTCGCCACACAGAAGAGATCGCGCTCCAAGGCAGCTATACGCTGAGTTGCTTCCAGCATAGGTAACTTAGTCGAACAGCCTGAAGAGTAAGAAGTGACGCTCAAGCCAAGGATGCTCCAGATGGTGACACGTGTACAACTGGATGCGAGCCACGTGTCCAGATGTGTAACTGTCAGGAGAGAGAAAGCGCACAGGTATATAAGGGATCCTAACGAACTTTTGAGGTACGCGCGTTTTAGAATACTTCTTTTACGCTCGCGAGAACTTGAGTACGCTAAGAGAGAACATTGCACGATTCCTGAAGTTCTTAGTTTTCCTCTTAGTATTTTGGTGGTTCAGTCGCTGACTTGAGCGTTGGAGCGCGATCGGCCGCAGCGGCACCGTTCTATCTTTTGCAGGTTCTTGAGGTGAATCAAGGTGAAGGACGGGAGCTAACACGGTGCAAAGTCGATCCAGAGGAAGCTACCTTTGACGAGGCAAGGCTCTCGCGTTCTGGTCAACAGGCAGGATCAATTATTTTAACCAATAAGAATTTTTTTTACTATATAATACTAACATGTCCTTTAATCAATTATAATTCTATTTTTGTTTTTTTTTTAATTTATTATATCAAACTCCAATGAAGAGTAGAACTTTAAGAAAAATGTATTTTAAATATAATTTTTTTTATCAGCAAAGAATAAATAAAATAAAATGAGGCACTTCACGGGTGTCCCAACACTTATACAAAACACCCAAAACAAGTTCCCTAGCACCCAACCAGCTAAGGATCCACCAGACATTACAACATGTACCGACCAGGTCATCGGGTGTGATGACGTGTGTAGCACGTGACTATGTGGGGCGTGCTCAGCGGAACACGTGGGCAAGAGAAAGGTGAATGGTTCAGAAGTGAGCATAGTCGCCGGTTCATGGAACTGGCGTTCTGAAGTGAACATGGTCGATTGTCACCGGGTTTATGTGTCATCGACGTGTTAGACAATGGGAGATCAGGTGGTCTGACGCCGCCGCGAGGAGCACATCGCCGGATCTCCCAGTAAACTCAGTTGAAGCTGCTGGAGGCTCAGAAGAGTAAGTTCAAGCGTATAATTTCAGTAAGATGATTGTTGCGCCAACATAGGGCGTGAAGGGCGTGTGGGTTGAAGGGAACAACTTTCCCATCAGCGACAGGATTCCCAGAGTGGACATTCGTTGGTGGCAAGGTTTCCTCAGCCAGAAAATGCATGGCGCAGCGATAAGGAGGGTGCCATTAGCGACAAGCGATATCACAGAGATGGTGCACTTTGCTGCACCCGATACTCGCCTTGTCAGGTGGTGTTCTAGAGCATATTGCGTGCTAGCTTACTCCTTGAGTAGAGGACTTAGCCGCGCGACTGGTTACTACACAGAAATGACGCTCAAGTTACCTCAACCTAGATGACGACACGTGTAGGGTTGGATGCTACCTGTTATTCCAACCCAGATGATGACACGTGTAGGGTTGGATGCAATAGAGAAATGACGCTCAAGCTATCCTAGCTCAGATGATGACACGTGTAGGGCTGGGTGCTACCTGCTATCCCAGCCCAGATGGTGACACGTGCAGGGCTGGATGCGAGCCACGCGTCCAAATGCATAACGGCCTGGAGAGAGAAGAAACCTAGCTATAAAGGTAAACTTAACAGAATTGGCAGAGGTACGTTTTCATTACTGCTCATTGCAAGGGTTGTGTGCCTTTAGTATGGTTCTACAGAGCATATTTTCTCTGAGTCTTTGGGTGTTCTTGTAACTGACTTGAGCGTCGGAGCGCCACCGGCCGCAGAGGCGCCACCTTATGTTTACAGGTTCTTAGAGAGGTTTTCTGTGTGTGGACTTAAAGGCCACGTGGAGTCAAGCTAGTGAGGAGGTTCGTGACGAGGCAACGGTCTTACGCTAGGTCAACCGGCAGGATCATCTGATCCCACCGTGGGGCCGTATAAAAGGTGATTCCCAACCATAGTTCGTGTTTGTTGAGTTTTGGGTGCTTTCTGTTCGACTGCTCGTTGTCGCAGTCGGTTTCTGGAGTTTTCACCGTTTGTTTGGAGCTTCTTTGAGCTGCTGAGTTTGCTGAGAAAGGATGAGGACAACGCGATCTAGTTCAGTCGCGCCGTCGACAGATGAGGATGCTGTGTCCATGACGCAGATGATGGATATGATGAGGACGCTGCAGGAGAACGTGGCTGCATCACGTTCTGAACAAGAAAGGATGCACGAGGCGCTGGTGGCCTCGCAAGCTAGAAATGAGGAGCTCAACAGGATCAACGAAGAACTGCGTAAAGCTATTCAAGAACGGGAGGAGCGCGTGGTCGGGAACAGATCCGCACCCCCGTCCCCACCGCGTAGCTTTCCCATGCCATTTTCTCAAGAGATCATGGACTCGGTGGTCCCAGCCAATACAGTGGCGGTGAAGGCGTCTTTCACCGGGGTGGAGGACCCTGAGGCTCATCTCACGGCGTTTCACACTCAGATAATGCTCTCGGGGGGGTCGGACGCGGTTTACTGTAAGGTGTTCATGAGCACTCTTAGTGGAACAGCGTTAGACTGGTTTGTACCACGTTTCAACAGTTTTCCAAGATGTTTCTTGAGCAGTATATAGTGAACAAGGCACCACCATTAGTGTCTTATGACCTGTTCGACGTGAGGCAGTACCAAGGGGAGTCCCTGAAGGATTTCCTGAACAGATTCGGAGCTCAGATAGTCCGCTTGCCAAGTAAAGACGAGGAAATATTTGTGCATGCCTTCAAGAAGGGTGTGTTGCCCGGACCCTTTAGTGAGTCGCTTATCAGGAGTCACCCCGCCACGTTCGCTGAAATCTGGCGACGTGTCGTGGGTCACATCGCCGCTAAAAGCTAAGTCTCCGAGAAAAGGGGAAACGTGGCCCCGGCTAAGCCACGCGCCAGACGAGGGTCCAGCCGCAAAGAGTAATGGAGGCAGCGGCAGGGAAGAGGGACCAGAGGATGCGTCATCCTTATGACCCTAAGAAGAGTAAGGGGAAGGGCCCGTGGCGGCCCAGAGAGACTAATCGCCCGCCTTGGTATGAGTTCGTGATGGGGTTGGCTGATCTGATCGCCATCCCGAATATCGCTGCCAGTATCAAAGTGCCTGAGAAGACGACAGAAAAGGTTTTGGGTCCAAAACCAGACACGTGGTGTGAGTTCCACAAGAGCTTTGGCCACTCCATCAACTCGTGTTTGGCTTTGGGTTATCAACTCGCCGAGTTGGTCAAGTGTGGATTCCTGAAAGATTACTTGCTGGAAAAACAAGCGGGCCAATCAGCAGGTTCCCAACCAGCGGGCAATGAAGGACAATAGCACGAGGTGCCCGTCCACGGCGAGATCCATACCATAGCTGGTGGATTCTAAGGTGGAGGGTGCACTGCATCTCAACGCAAGAAGTATGTGAGGTCGGTGATGTCAGTGGAAGTTTTTGAGGATCACTCACCCGACGTGGACATCACGTTCACCAAAGGAGACCTTAGGGACGTTGTACCTCACGACAACGACCCTATTGTGATCTCGCTTGTCACGGCGGGAAGGACTGTCCACCGGGTACTGGTCGACCAAGGAAGCTCGGCAGATGTAATGTTTTGGCCGACTTTTGAAAAGTTACAACTGTCCCCCGATCAACTGAGGCCATATGGGGCTGCTTGTACGGTTTCATCGGCGATCAAGTGGAGGTAAGGGGGTATATTAAGTTGAGGACGACCTTCACAGATGGTTTGGCCTCACGAACAGAGAAGATCAGGTATCTTGTTGTAAACGCTCCGTCGGCATACAACATACTGTTGGGAAGGCCAACGCTCAACAGAACGGGAGCTGTGCCTTCAACAAGGCACATGAAGGTCAAACTACCGTTTATGGAGGGTTTGATCATCACCATCTGTTCTGACCAAAAGGAGGCGAAGAAGTGTTATGAAAACAGCCTCAAGAACAAGAGGTCTGTATGCCACGTAAGCACAACGCCTCCCCCCGGCACGGAGCCTGCACGGGAAACGCTGCGAGTGCTGGATACGGCGTTGGAGGTGGCCGCCGAGGGCGACGTCCCAATGGAGGATATCGAGGCGAGGTCCGAGAACGCCGCCCAGATGAAAGGAGAGAGAAACTGCTCGGAGACCGCTAGGGAAGCAGGTATCGCGAGGGCGCTGATCGCCAGTGAAAAGAAGCCTCAGCCAGTGGAGGAGTGGCTTGAGAAGAAGATCGACGGCAAGACGTTTAAGCTGGGGAGAACCTTAGACAGCGAGACGCAAGACCAAATTGCCAAGGTAATAAGTAGACACCTGGATGCATTTGCGTGGTCTGCTTCAGACATGCCGGGAATCGACCCCGATTTCTTGTGCCATCGTTTAGCAATGGATCCCAAGTCAGGCCCATCCGCCAAAGAAGGAGAAAGTTCAGCGAAGAAAAAAGGCAGGCGATCAAAGACGAAACACAAAAACTCCTCGCAGCAGGCCACATCAGGGAGATCCAATATCCAGAATGGCTCGCCAATGTCGTGCTGGTCAAGAAGAGTAGTGGAAAATGGCGGATGTGTGTTGACTTCACAGACCTAAACAAGGCCTGTCCAAAGGATTCCTATCCTTTGCCGAGTATAGACGCCCTGGTAGACAGTGCATCAGGGTGCAAGCTACTCAGTTTTCTGGATGCCTTCTCGGGGTACAACCAAATCAAAATGCACCCCATGGATGAAGAGAAGACTGTCTTCATGACGGAAAGGTCATGCTACTGCTACAAGGTGATGCCCTTCGGGCTGAAGAATGCGGGAGCCACATACCAAAGGCTAATGGACAAGGTGCTCGCACCTATGCTCGGGAGGAATGTGCAGGCATACGTTGACGACATGGTCGTAACGTCCCTGGAAAAAAGCAAACACGTCGTCGATTTAGAAGAGTTGTTCGTTACCATCGCCAGGTACAAGCTGAAACTAAATCCGGAGAAGTGTGTCTTTGGTGTGGAGGCAGGGAAATTTCTGTGATTTCTCCTGTCAGAGAGGGGAATCGAGGCTAACCCCGAGAAATGTGTCGTCATTTTGGCGATGAGGAGCCCCGCCACTGTGAAGGAGGTACAGCAGCTCACCGGGCGGATGGGCGCCCTGTCCCGATTCGTATCAGCCAGCGGAGAGAAAGGCCACCCATACTTCTAGTGCTTGAAGAGGAACAACAGGTTTGTCTGGACGAAGGAGTGTGAGGAGGCCTTCATAAAGCTCAAAGAATATTTGGCGAGCCCACCAGTTCTATGCAAACCCCAAGCAGCAACGCCACTCAGGCTGTATTTTGCCATAACTAAGAGGGCAATAAGCGCAGTGCTCGTCCAGGATCAAGACCAGGTCCAAAAACCCATCTATTTTGTTAGCAAGGTGCTGCAAGACCCAGAAGTGAGGTATCAGGCCTTAGAAAAGGCGGCGTTAGCGGTTGTATTTTCGGCGAGGAGGCTGCGCCATTACTTCCAGAGCTTTACGGTGTTGGTGATGACTGACTTGCCCATCCAGAAGGTTTTGAAGAAACAGGATGTAGCTGGAAGAATGGTGAAGTGGGCGGTGCAACTGTCGGAATTCGACATCAAGTACGAGCCCCGGGGATCGATCAAGGGGCAAATCTTCGATGATTTTGTGGTCGAGCTGTCTTCCGAAACAGCTCAAAACGCCAAGGATGACTTTCGTTGGGTACTCTCGGTGGATGGGTCGTCTAACCAGCTGGGCAGCGGGGCTGGGGTTATTTTGGAGGGACCCAACGGCGTGTTGATAGAGCAATCACTGAGGTTTGCTTTCAAAGCAAGCAACAATCAAGCAGAGTATGAGGCCTTGATCGCCGGTATCTTGTTGGCGAAGGAAATGGGGGCGAAGGTGCTGATGGCCAAGAGCGATTCGCTGTTGGTCACTGGACAGGTAACCGGCGAGTTCCAAGCCAAGGACCCGCAGATGGCAGCCTACCTAGAGTACGTGCAAGAGCTAAGGAAATCTTTCGCTTTGTTTGAAGTGGTACACGTGCCGAGAGAGCAGAATTCCCGAGCTGACTTGCTAGCCAAGCTTGCCAGTTCGGGCAAGGGGGGCAGACAGAGGACCGTTATTCAAGAAACTTTGAAGACTCCTCGGCCTTTTCTCGCAGATCACCAGGTCCTTTACGTTTGTAAATCGACGGAGAGGACAGCAAGGGGCCATAGATCTCTAACGCAGGAGACCTTGAGGACGCCAAGGGTCAGGGCGCACCCAGCGAAAAGGATAAGAACGATGCAAGTTTGCGCTATCCACGAGCCAGATACGTGGATAACGCCATACCAGCGCTACTTGGCAGATGACGTGCTCCCAATGGATTCAACAGAAGCCAGAAAGATGAAGAAAAGCTCCAACAAGTTTACCCTCATTGACGGCGAGCTGTACAGGTTTGGATTTACACATCCTCTTCTTGTATGTGTACACGGAGAAAAGTGCACGAGAATTATGGCCGAGCTCCATGAAGGGATTTGTGGGAGCCACATTGGAGGTCGATCTCTTGCGACAAGAACTTTCCGTGCAGGTTATTACTGGCCCACAATGAGGGAAGATTGCAAGAGATATGCCCAGCGTTGTAAGCAATGCCAGCAGCACGCCGACTGGCACAAGGCGCCCCCAGAAGAGTTAAAGTCAATCTACAGCCCCTGGCCGTTCCACACGTGGGGAATCGACATTCTGGGGCCCTTCCCGTTAGCGATCAGGAAAATGAAGTATTTGGTTGTCGCGATCGAATACTTCACGAAATGGATTGAGGCAGAACCAGTAGCCCAGATCACCGCACACAAAATCCAGAGTTTCGTGTGGAAGAATATTGTGTGTCGTTTTGGCGTGCCCAAGCATCTAGTATCGGACAATGGGACTCAGTTCGCAAGCCACCTGTTGAAGAAGCTGTGCGAGGACATCGGGACACAACAGGTGTTTGCTTCCGTGGAGCACCCGCAAACGAATGGGCAAGTGGAGTCCGCTAACCGGGTTCTGCTGAGAGGATTGAAGAGGAGGCTGGAAAAGGCCAAGGGGTCTTGGGCTGAGGAAGTTCCCCGCATAGTGTGGGCATATCATACCACTGAGCAATCGGGAACCCACGAAACCCCGTTTAGCTTAGTGTATGGATGCGATGCGATGATTCCAGTTGAAATCTAGGAAAGCTCGCCAAGATTCCAAAACTTCGTGGTGGAAGACTCGAACAAAGAAAGGAGAATGAACTTGGATTTGCTAGACGAGGTCAGGGAGGAAGCGCGGGTGAAGGCTGAGGCAGTAAAGAGAAGAGTTGAGCGTAAGTACAACTCCAAGATAAATCCAAGGTGATGGAGGAGGGCCAAGCACATCTAGCCATGGGAGCCAAAGCCAAAACCATGAAGAGCGTCTAGACCAAGGAGAGCGTCTAGCTCCAAGGAATGAGCGTCTAGGACGTGAAGAAGGGAAGCTACCCATGGAGCGTCTAGATGTGGAACTAGACCGTCTAGGTCCTCTCACAAGATCAATGGCTAAGCATGTACAAGCAAAAGTGGATGAAGCCACGGATGGAAGAGAGAAAGCCTTGTATATGTTGCATAAAGGCCCAATAGGGGTACTTAGTAGATAGGGTAGTGTAGAAAGCACATTTGAAGGAAACATTCTAGAACCTTGCTAGGTGTGACCGGTCATGGCACATGGCCTAGGCTTTGCATTTCATTTGGTTTACATTTCATTATGTATTAGCTTAGTTCCTACGTCCAAATAACCTATAAATATGGAGGCTATCTCATGTATTTTCCAAGTTTATTGTGAGTAAAGTTATGCTGCCAATTTGTGCTCAACTTTGCTTCTCCCTAGAATCCTAGGCTCTAAACTTCAATTCCTTCATCTTTTCCCTTGGGCTGGCCGAACCACCCAATACGCACACTTATCATGCACCTACAAGATCAACACCACTCTTAGGAGGATCTTGCTCACTCTCATTCATTGCTTCCGCCCCATACTCTACATTGATTCAAGAAGAACTTCATGAAATGCCATCATTTGGTATCATGAGCTTTGGTTCTTCAAGATGAGTAGCTCTTTGTCTTTTCAATTTTAGTTCTTCTTTATTTCATATTGTCATTTAAATTCCATACTTGTCTTGCTATTTTTTACATTTTAATTTGTTCTTGGTGAGCTTTGTGGAAGATCCAACCGAAGCACTCTTGTTCATTTGATCTTGAACAAGTTCTTGTGCAATTTGTGATAGGATTCCATACACCTTTGAGTTGCTATTTTCTTTTAGGCTTTTGAGTCTTTATTGCTTTCATTATTTGGTTCATATTATGCTTTGAGTCTTTAATTTTCTGAATCTATACATGTTTTGTCAAGTCATGTTCATCCATATTGTCAACAATTCATAGTAGTCCTTTTATTTGGCTTGATTGTTTCTTGATTTTGGGTCTCTTTAATTGCTTGAATCTGCTGTTCTTTGCTCTTTTGGTGCCTTTTTAATTTTAGTTTGAGTTCATATTGTGTTTAGATCCTACACAATTCTATTTCACAAATTTCCATTGTGTCTAAACTTTGGTATCTTGCTGTTTTTGTTTCCAGTTTTCAGATTCCCCTGTTTTCACCTTCTCTGTTTTGGCTGTTTTAACCCAGAAAAATATTTCCACTCATAGAAAAATTTTGATTCTCTGGAAAATGCAAGTTTAAAGTGTTATAGAAAGGACAAAAAAAGAATTAGGTCAAAAGAAGCAACAGAAAAAAAATGATAAACCTTTTAAAATCAGAGTGCAAATCTGAAGCGCTCCAGCTGGCCTAACCGAACACCAAAATTGCAAAATTTATTAAAAAAAAATGGTGCATGCGTTTTGAGTGATTCCAAAGCCAGATTTTAGATAAGATCCTGAATATCTTGCATATCAAATTTCAGAGTCAAATTTTAAAAATACAGCTCAGCATAAATCGGGGAACAAACACGTTTCTGGCCCACAACATTTTCCAGTGGTGCTGTTTTTTTTTATTTGGTCATCTAATCTAGTGCTTTTCTTTAGGAATTCTTTTGTGTGCCAACCTTTAATTGGGTACCTTTATTTGTTTGCTTTAATTACTTGACTCTCTTTCTAGTTGTCATAATCTAAATCCTTTTGGTGGTACTGTTTTATTCAATTAAATTTGTTTCTTGCTTTTGTTCTTTGACCTCTAATTTGGGTGCTGGAATTTATTGTTCTTTGGTGCTTATGTGAATGGGAACTTGATTTGGTTAAGGTTTAGCCCTTTGCTAGGTGCTGGAAATTGGAGAATTAAAGACCATCATTCTAAGGAGAAGACAAGGCCAAAGCCGAAACAAGCATTGTTGAAAAACACTACAAACACTTGGAAGATCAACAAGCAAAGACAACAAGGAAGTGCACTAACCAAAAAGAGGATCAACAAAGGGAGTTCTCTTATTTTCCTTTTCAACTTGGTTTATTGTTAATTACCTTTTTAATTACGTTTGAGACGGTGAGTGTGTCTTCAAGGGCTCTAAGTGTCCAAGAAGCCTCACCTAGGGCCGAATAGTATAGCATTCTTGTTTAGTAATTGTTACTTGTTTGAATTTGCTATTCTATTGCTTTAGTAGAAACGCTTTGCATGTTTAATTTTGTTTAATTTTTGTGCTAAACCGACTAGCTTTGTTGCATAGTTAGCTTACATTGTTTTCTTGCATTTATTTCTCAACTTATTTGTGTTCTAAGTGTTTCACTAAGAGAAAGTCTTGTGTGAAGATATTGGGGGATAGTTTTTGGCAAGGAAAAGGCTTGGTACTTAAGTAGTCCTTTGTGACTCACCTCCCTTACCTGGAAAACTACCTTCTTTAACTTTCCTAAACTTTCTCAAAGTAAAACACCTATATACACAAAGTTTTAGCCATGTCTTCTTCTTCTCACTCTCCAAAGTCTATAGAAAGTGAAGTAAAATCTTTGAAAACTCTTTTAAAAGAAGTATCCCAAGCGGTACAATTGATATCTTTTAGACAATTGGAGAATGAAAACAAAATCAATGAGTTGGCTAAAGCTCAAGAAGAGAAATCACAAAAAACACAAAAATAAAAAAAAAACGCTTACTCATGCATCTCAAAGTATTGAGTCTCTAGGGGAGGGAAGCCGTAGAATCAATGATTATTACCAACCACCCCCTAGAAGAACTAGGCAAAGGGAACAAGAGGTGCCAAGGGAAACTAGAGTAGACCTACCTCATTTTCATGGAAAGGAAAATGTAGAAATATATCTAGATTGGGAGATGAAGGTAGAGCAACTCTTTGCTTGCCATAGGGTAAGTGAGGAACGTAAGGTACCCTTAGCCACCCTTAGTTTCCAAGGGAACGCCATGTATTGGTGGACCTCTCTCGAAAGAGAAAGACGTCTTCATAGGGAACCTTCCATTACATATTGGAATGACCTTAGGGGAGCCCTAAGACGTCGACATATACCTTCCTACTACCATAGGGAGTTGATGGACAAGCTCCAAAGACTCCAAAAGAAGAACATGAGTGTGGAAGAGTATAGGCAAAAAATGGAGCTCTACATGATGAGAGCATCCATTAGAGAAGAGGAGGAAACCACAATAGCTAGGTTCCTTAGTGGCCTATCACTTGAGATAAGAGATAGAGTAGAGCTCTTACCTTATCAAGACTTGAATGATTTGGTTCAACTTTGCATTAAAGTTGAGCAACAAAACTTGCGCAAAACATCAAGTCAAAAGGTGAGCCCCTATTCTAGCTTTTATCCCAAGAAAGAGTTTAGAAGGGAGGGTAGTACATCCAAGGAAAAACCAAAAGAACCTACCAAGCCCTTCACCAAAGAAACCTCAACCCCACCCATCCGAGCTAGAGATGTTAAGTGTTTCAAGTGCTATGGTAGGGGGCATGTGCAAGCACAATGTCCAAACCAAAGGACTTTGTTTCTTAAAGGTGTAGATGAGTACACTAGTGGCGAGGATGAGCCTAGTGAGAGAGAGGAAGGGGGAGAGGATGAGAGGGTAGCTCCACTAGAGGGAGAATTGCTTATGATTAGGAGAACCCTCAACAATCACCCTAGCACATCCATTGAAACACAAAGAGAGAACATATTTCATACAAGATGCAATGTTTTAGAAAACATATGCTCTCTCATTGTGGATAGTGGATCTAGTTGTAATTGTTGTAGTGCTAGGATGGTTGAAAAGCTTAAGCTACAAGTGGTTCCTCACCCAAAACCTTACAAATTTCAATGGCTTAATGAAAATGGGGAACTACATGTAGACAAGCAAGTGGAAATCAAGTTTTCCATAGGGAACTACAAGGACAAAGT
This sequence comes from Phaseolus vulgaris, assembly GCF_051622355.1. Lineage (NCBI taxonomy): Eukaryota > Viridiplantae > Streptophyta > Magnoliopsida > Fabales > Fabaceae > Phaseolus > Phaseolus vulgaris. Next base: position 13,534,372 of record NC_143508.1, read on the forward strand.
TTTATGTGATGTAGTGCCTATGGAAGCTTGTCATATTTTATTAGGGAGACCATGGCAATTTGATAAGAAAACCTTGCATGATGGTCTCACTAACGAAATTTCCTTCACCCATAAGTATAAAAAGTTTGTACTTAGTCCTTTACCACATTCTCAAGTGGTAAAAGACCAAATACAAATGAAGCAAAAGAGGGATGAGGAAAAAAAAAAAAAAAGCGCTAGAAAAAGAGAAAATCCTTAGGGATAAGAAGGCGTGGGAGAAGAGTGTTCCTTCCCACAAGGTTGGTCAACAAGAAAAGCCTCTTGAAAACGTTTTTGAAAATTTGCTACTTGTTGAACAACCAAGCCTTATCTTTTGTAAAGGAGCACTTACATGCACTGCCACAAGTAGTGAACTTGTGAATTTACCTCCTCAAATCGAAAATCTTTTGAGTGAATTTGAAGATCTATTCTCACAAGAGGGACCCATTGGGCTTCCTCCTTTAAGGGGAATAGAACATCAAATTGACTTTATCCCGGGGGCAAGCCTACCAAATAGGCCTGCTTATAGAACCAACCCCGAGGAAACTAAGGAGATAGAATCACAAGTTCAAGACTTGTTGGAGAAGGGTTGGGTTCAAAAGAGCCTAAGCCCTTGTGTTGTACCTGTCTTGTTGGTGCCAAAAAAAGATGGAAAATGGCGCATGTGTTGTGATTGTCGAGCAATCAACAACATCACCATCAAGTATAGGCATCCAATTCCAAGGCTTGATGATATGCTTGATGAATTGCATGGGTCAACTCTATTCTCCAAAATTGATCTTAAAAGTGGATATCACCAAATTCAAATCAAGGAGGGTGATGAGTGGAAAACCGCTTTTAAGACCAAATTTGGATTATACGAGTGGTTGGTGATGCCCTTTGGGCTTACTAATGCCCCAAGTACATTCATGAGGCTTATGAATCACACCTTGAGGGATTGTATAGGTTAATATGTAGTAGTTTACTTTGATGATATTTTAGTATATAGTAAAACCCTAGAAGACCATCTAAGTCACCTTAGGGAAGTTCTTCTAGTTCTTAGAAAAAATAGTCTTTTTGCAAATAGGGATAAGTGTACCTTTTGTGTAGATAGTGTAGTCTTCTTAGGCTTCATAGTAAACAATAAGGGGCTACATGTAGATCCCGAGAAAATCAAAGCCATCCGCGAGTGGCCAACTCCACAAAATGTAAGTGATGTACGAAGTTTTCATGGGTTAGCTAGCTTCTATAGAAGGTGTGCCTAATTTTTCTAGCCTAGCATCTCCTTTGAATGAACTTGTTAAAAAAGATGTTGCATTTTGTTGGAATGAAAAGCATGAGCAAGCCTTTCAAAGGCTAAAAGCTCAACTCACCAATGCACCCATCCTATCTCTTCCAAATTTTTCCAAAACTTTTGAGATAGAGTGTGATGCATCGGGGGTAGGCATAGGTGCGGTTTTGTTGCAAGGTGGACACCCCATTGCTTATTTTAGTGAAAAACTCCATGGTGCCACCCTCAACTACCCCACCTATGACAAAGAGCTTTATGCTCTTGTGCGAGCCCTAAAGACTTGGGAACACTACCTTGTGTCCAAAGAATTTGTTATCCATAGTGATCACGAGTCTTTAAAATATTTAAAGGGCCAACACAAGCTCAACAAGAGACATGCTAAATGGATGGAATTTCTTGAACAATTTCCATATGTAATCAAATACAAGAAAAGAAGCACCAATATAGTGGCCGATGCTCTTTCAAGACGGCATACACTCCTTTCAAAATTGGGTGCCCAAATTCTTGGATTTGACCACATAAGAGAGCTTTACCAAGACGATCAAGAACTCTCATCCATCTATGCCCAATGTCTACATAGAGCGCAAGGAGGTTATTATGTGTCCGAGGGATATCTTTTTAAAGAGGGAAAACTTTGCATTCCCCAAGGAACACATAGGAAACTCCTTGTCAAAGAATCACATGAGGGGGGACTCATGGGCCACTTTGGAGTTGATAAAACTCTAGATCTTTCAAAAGCAAAATTTTGTTGGCCACACATGAGGAAAGATGTCCAACGACATTGCTCTAGATGCATCTCATGTTTAAAAGCAAAGTCTAGAACAATGCCGCATGGGCTCTACACCCCTTTGCCGATTGCAAATGCTCCTTGGGAAGACATTAGCATGGATTTCATTTTAGGACTTCCTAGGACTGCAAGAGGCCATGACTCTATCTTTGTGGTAGTGGACCGTTTTAGCAAAATGTCCCATTTTATTCCATGCCACAAAGTAGATGATGCTCAAAATATTTCTAAACTCTTCTTTAGAGAAGTGGTGAGACTCCATGGTCTCCCTAGAAGTATAGTGTCCGATAGAGATCCCAAGTTTATCAGCCACTTTTGGAAAACTCTTTGGGGTAAACTTGGAACAAGACTACAATTTTCAACTTCTTGTCATCCTCAAACGGATGGACAAACCGAAGTAATCAATAGATCTCTTGGAACTATGCTTAGGGCTATCATGAAGGGCAGCCACAAATCTTGGAATGAGTACCTTCCCCATATTGAATTTGCTTACAATAGAGTAGTTCACAAGACTACTAATGCTTCTCCTTTTGAAGTAGTATATGGCTTTAATCCTCTCACACCCATGGATTTGATACCCCTTCCTAATCCACAAGATTTTGTGCATAAGGAAGGCGTAATCAAAGCTGATTTTGTAAAGAAAATGCATGAGAAGATTAAACTCCAAATACAACAACAAAATGAGAAATACACAAAATACAACAATAAAGGGAAGAGAGAAATCATTTTTGAGGAGGGAGACTTAGTTTGGCTTCACCTTCGCAAAGATAGATTTCCAACTCAAAGGAAGTCCAAACTAAGTCCCCGAGGAGATGGACCTTTCCAAGTTCTCAAGCGAGTCAACAACAATGCATATAAATTGGACCTACCCATTGAATATGGAGTAGATGACACTTTTAATGTAATTGATCTTTCTCCATTTGTAGGTACCAATGACGATGACGAGCTGGATTTGAGGACAAATCCTTTCCAAGGGGGAGGGGATGAGGGAGGAGGGCCAAGCACATCTAGCCATGGGAGCCAAAGCCAAAACCATGAAGAGCGTCTAGACCAAGGAGAGCGTCTAGCTCCAAGGAATGAGCGTCTAGGACGTGAAGAAGGGAAGCTACCCATGGAGCGTCTAGATGTGGAACTAGACCGTCTAGGTCCTCTCACAAGATCAATGGCTAAGCATGTACAAGCACAAGTGGATGAAGCCACGGATGGAAGAGAGAAAGCCTTGTATATGTTGCATAAAGGCCCAATAGGGGTACTTAGTAGATAGGGTAGTGTAGAAAGCACATTTGAAGGAAACATTCTAGAACCTTGCTAGGTGTGACCGGTCATGGCACATGGCCTAGGCTTTGCATTTCATTTGGTTTACATTTCATTATGTATTAGCTTAGTTCCTACGTCCAAATAGCCTATAAATATGGAGGCTATCTCATTTATTTTCCAAGTTTATTGTGAGTAAAGTTATGCTGCCAATTTGTGCTCAACTTTGCTTCTCCCTAGAATCCTAGGCTCTAAACTTCAAATCCTTCATCTTTTCCCTTGGGCTGGCCGAACTACCCAATACCCACACTTATCATGCACCTACAAGATCAACACCACTCTTAGGAGGATCTTGCTCACTCTCGTTCATTGCTTCCGCCCCATACTCTACATTGATTCAAGAAGAACTTCATGAAATGCCATCACAAGGCAATTCAGAGACGGCGACCTGGTGATGAGGAAGGCCCACCAGTACGAGATGGAAAACAAATTGTCACCCAAGTGGACAGGACCGTTCAGAATAACTGAAGCACTCGGGAACGGCGCCTACCGCTTGGAGACGCTGGAGGGAAGGGCGATTCCTCGCACTTGGAACGCCACCCAGCTCAAGTTTTACTACAGTTAAGGCCTTGTAAGTAGCAATTAACTCCAACAGTTTAAGATGTATCAGTTTAAACAATTTTTCAAGGGGGCACTATTTTTCCCAAAGGAGGGTTTTAATGAGGCCACCCAGTAAAGAAAGTTTCGAAGTTTATCAAAGTTTCCCAGCTATTAAGTTTGCATGCTGTCTGTTTGCCAAGTTTGTGGGGAGAGACTCTATCGCCCTTGTGTAGTTTTAAAGAAAAATGGTAAATCCAAACCGCATGCATCCAGTACAAAATTTTCGAAACATAAAGTTTTTTAAGTCCTTATCGCCGTATGGCGATCGGAGGCACAGGAATAAAGTTTTTTAAGTCCTCACCGCCTCCCGGCGATCGGAGGCACAAGTATTAAATTTCCTCCCGGCGAGGAAGAGATTTAAAAAGACCTCCTCGCCTTGAGCGAGTGTAGGCGAGAAAGAGATTTTAAAGTCCTCCTCACCCTGAGCAAGAACAGGCAAGTACAGATCACAAGACCTCTTTGCGTGAGCGAATTGAGGCAAGTTGAAAGCCCTCAGGGCATCTGGGGGAGGAGGAGATGTAACCCCTGGGCAAGTTGAGGCATCAGGAAAAGTCCTTCTCACCTTCGAGTGAGTTCAGGCAAGATGAAACTGAAAAGTCAGGGGTGTTAACGATCTCAAGTATGGGAAAGGAGGGTTGGAGAAGGACTCTTTTTCCTCTTGAGAGAGACACCAATATTGACCTAGTAAGACCAGTTAAATCGGAGGTAAAGGGTGGTTGGGGAAGGTTTACAGAGGGCACCTCACCACCTAAATCATTGTTCTAAAACCCAGGGAGGTAGAGAAGGATCCGAAAGGCGGCTCTACCCCCAGATGGGGGAACAATGATGTAAGTTATCTCAGGGTAAAGACTCGGGGAAGGTAGAGAGAGATCTGAAAGACAGCTCCCCCCCCCCAGATGAGCAAAGATGAAATCCGGAGGTGCTCCCGCAAGGGACGCTCCCAGTTAAAAGGAAGATGACGTCGCCAGGAACCCATGGTTTGAGATCAAGATAGAAAGAAAATCGCATGGCGATGGCCGCATCAGCGAAGTTCTAGGCGACGGTGTAGGAACGCTTTTGGCCCTTGGTAGATCAGGTGAGAGAGGTTTCAGATACTAAGATCGACCTAAGCCCCTTTTGCCAAGTAAGTGATTTCGTATTAAACGTTATTGTTTCGAATTAACCGTTTGTTTAAGCTAAGGTGGTTTGCAGAGAGTTAAATACCGGTTCGTACAAAGTACATTGAGTTGGGAAAAACCCTTCCAGTTAAATCAGTCGATTGCACGGCAGATAAGTTAGAAGATTATATATATATATATATATGTGTGTGTGTGTGTGTGTGTGTGTGTGTGTGTGTGTGCACATGAATATCGAACAGTTTGAGCAGAATAAAAGTTATTACATACAAGTCAAAATTAGATACAAGAAGTTTCAAGGCGATAAGTCAACTGGGGGTACGATCTTGCCGTCCACTACTTCATTGTACACCGAAAACTCTGAGAGGTCAAGGTCGGGAAATTTGCAAGCGAACTACTCCAAAGCCGCTCCAAAGCCGGAAGTAAGAACTTGGGCAGCTTCAAGCTGAAGCTCGTCGATCTTCGTCTTGAACCCACTGTTCTCTTCACGAACCTAGGTAATTTCAAGCTCGAGCTCGTCGATCTTCTTCTTGAACCCGCTGTTTTCTTTGCGAACCCGGGCAAGCTCGGTAGCAGTTTCGCTCAGTTCTTTGGAGGCCTTGTTTCGATCCTGTTCGACTTTCCCCAGAAGGGTCTCCCTCTCAGTCGACCTTTTCTCCAGCTTGGCCATCTTTTCGGCATCGGTTTTCTTTGCCTCCTCCAGCGCGACAATTTTCTCCCTCAGAGGGACGATCTTGTTCTCCAGCTCGACGGCGTCTTGGAGTTTGTCGTGAAGCTTCTTGCGCAGTTCTTTGTTGTCCTTGCGCACGCTTTGAAGCTCGTCCTTGAGAGCGTTTTCGACCCGCGAAAACTCGAGGCCTTGCATCAGCATGTCGCACTTGGTCTTCTCGGCTTCGGCTTTCGCAGTGCTCGCCACCTCCTGATGGACCCGATTATCAAGTTCGAACTTCTCCAAGGAGTCCCTTAGCCCTTCGCCGACGATTTGGGGAAGACAATCGTCAACCATGGCACTTAGGCGCACGGTGAAGGACTTCAAGGCTTCCTGAAGAGGGGCTGGGAGGTTTGAGGTTGCTGGAGGAGGCGGAGGTTGGTGCTCACCACCACCCTCACAAGGTTGGATGGCGGGGGGAGCTTCGAGGCGTGGTGGTGAGGCAGGAAGTTCTTCGGCGACTTGGGAAGAGGCTTGCGTATCAGCAAGTTGCTCAGGAACGGCTTCAGCAACGGAGGCGTTTGAAGCAAGAACATCCCCGGCGGACTCGAATGGCGTGGAGGCGCTTGGGGGGTTCTCAATATAGTTTGGGGCGACGCTCTCAATTGCTGGGGGCTCGATCACAGCCCCCCTCTTCCTCTTGCAGACTAGCCCGTCCTCAGTGCTTTCGTCCGCCTCTTCGTCTGACACTACCCTGGGGGCTTTCCTCTTGGCCTTCTTGAAAGGTAGTTTCTTGCGCTGGGGGGCTGGAAGAGCAGCAGTTGCGGGTGGATCCACCGGCGGAGATTGGCCTTCGGCAGCGGCGATCTCCGCGACAGAGTTTGGGACCGTTTGGGAGCCCGCCGCAAGTTTGTGGGACTTGGCTATGGCGCGTAGCTCAGCCATCCTATCCTTCCCCAGCATCATATCTGCATTAGTGACCCACAGTTACCAACCAGCACAAGAATTCAGTAGTTAACAATGCACAGAAAGATAAGCAATATAAGACAATGTATGGAGAAAGTTAAAACCACACACAAGTTAGAACAACAACGTCAAGGTAAAGATAGGGCGACGCAAGTGTAAGCTAAGGGAACTCAAGGGCTTAAGGACAAACCTATGTGAACGTCTTGCTGGCCTTCGAGAAACTTGTAGGCGATGATGGAGGAAGTGGGCAGAATCACGTTGGAGGAGGCGGCTCTTTTCCAGAAACCGCATAGGTCCTTGTCGAGCTCTCCCATTTTTTCTGGCCCCCTGGCCTTCCTGAAGCTCGACTCCTTCTTCCCCTTGTTCACCCAATACAAGGGGAACCCGTCGAGAAGGGAAGGGTCTTGGTCGCTACAGCAAACACGCACAAACTTCCCTTTCCAGTCCTTATAGGATTGCTGGAAGATGGAGAGAATGGACCTCCCACCGAACCCATTGAGGCTAACCCATAGACGATCCCCCGGGTTCTTCGCCTCGAACAAGTAGAGGAACACATCCACCGAGGCCGGATGTCCCAAGTGCGTGCAGATAATTTATTAAGCCCGGACGAACGCCCAGCTGTTGGGATGAAGCTGGGCGGGGGCTATGTCGAGCTCGGTCAGGAGCTCCCTCTTAAAGCGTGTGAAGGGAAACCGAAGCTTGACCTTCTTGAACATGGTGGTATAGACAAAGCAGAAAGGGGCGTCGTCGCTCCCCTGATTATCGGTGCAGATGGGCTCACCGGGAGGGCAAGGGCGCACAACTACTCTGTCATCATGCTCTTTGCTGAAAGAGAGGTGATCCGGATCACCTTTCTTGAGACGAAGTATATCGCGATCAGTGTTGATGGATGAAGTCTCACCCAGCAGGGTTGCGGAAGCCCACGGGTATAGTCGTTTGTAGTACGGAAGAGGCCTCACCATCGCGCTGGTTTGTGGTGGGTTTGGTTGTAGTTGGCTAGGTCGAGAGGATGCGGGTCTCGCGACTCGGTCGGAAGGGACGTTAGGATCCCTTGGGGGGTCGCGGGAAGAGGAAGGGTTTGCCCTACGGGTTTTCGTCGGAGGGTCGCGAGGAGATGGAGGAGGGTTTGGTGTGATTTTTGAACGAGCCATCGAGGAAGCTGCAAGAAGACGAAAAGGGAAGATATGAGAGTTCGTTAACAGAGAGACTCGACAGAAGAGAGGGAGATGGAAGAACAAGGGGGGCTCGCAGAGAAAAGGTTCAGACACCCTAAACGCGGAAAAGAGAAAACAAAGTAGAGAAAACATCCCATAACGTATGCTCCAGACAGTTAATGGATGATGCAAACCGATTAAAATGCAGCAAACATCAGTAGAAGTGATAAAAAAAGTTACCTTTGGATGATCAGAGGAGTATTCAGAAAGATGGTGGTTGGGGGAATCGAAGCGTTCGCTGGAGCGTTTCGAGAGTCTGAAGAGAGGTAGAAGATAATGAAACAGTGAAATGGCGCGAAGTGTTTAAGAGTTTCAAAGAGTTTCGAACGTTACGAGAAGCGCAAACGGCAATGAATAATGGTCGTTCATGAATCCACGTGTCGAATGATCGAAGGAGTTGGTAAAGTGTCAAGTCAGTGAACAGTACGAGCGCCAACGCGCAAAGCCACGTAGGCCGCCGGATTTAAACCTCTTTAGTCTTCTCGCTGAACAAGTCGCAGCTCGAGACTGGGGGGCTTGTGTACCGACCAGGTCATCGGGTGTGATGACGTGTCTAGCACGTGACCATGTGGGGCGTGCTCAGCGGAACACGTGGACAAGAGAAAGATGAATGGTTCAGAAGTGAGCATAGTCGCCGGTTCATGGAACTGGTGTTCTGAAGTGAACATGGTCGGTTGTCATCGACGTGTTAGACAATGGGAGATCAGGTGGTCTGACGCCGCTGCGAGGAGCACATCGCCGGATCTCCCAGTAAACTCAGTTGAAGCTGCTGGAGGCTCAGAAGAGTAAGTTCAAGCGTATAATTTCAGTAAGATGATTGTTGCGCCAACATAGGGCGTGAAGGGCGTGTGGGTTGAAGGGAACAGCTTGCCCATCAGCGACAGGATTCCCAGAGTGGACATTCGTTGGTGGCAAAGTTTCCTCAGCCAGAAAATGCATGGCGCAGCGATAAGGAGGGTGCCATTAGCGACAAGCGATATCACAGAGATGGTGCACTTTGCTGCACCCGATACTCGCCTTGTCAGGTGGTGTTCTAGAGCATATTACGTGCTAGCTTACTCCTTGAGTAGATGACTTAGCCACGCGACTGGTTACTACACAGAAATGACGCTCAAGTTACCTCAACCTAGATGATGACACGTGTAGGGTTGGATGCTACCTGTTATTCCAACCCAGATGATGACACGTGTAGGGTTGGATGCAATAGAGAAATGACGCTCAAGCTATCCTAGCTCATATGATGACACGTGTAGGGCTGGGCGCTACCTGTTATTCCAACCCAGATGACACGTGTAGGGTTGGATGCAATAGAGAAATGACGCTCAAGCTATCCTAGCTCAGATGATCACACGTGCAGGGCTGGATGCGAGCCACGCGTCCAAAAGCATAACGGCCTGGAGAGAGAAGAAACCTAGCTACGTCCAAAAGGTAAACTTAACAGAATTGGCAGAGGTACGTTTTCATTACGGCTCATTGCTAGGGTTGTGTGCCTTTAGTACGGTTCTACAGAGCATATTTTCTCTGAGTCTTTGGGTGTTCTTGTTACTGACTTGAGCGTCGGAGTGCCACCGGCCGCAGAGGCGCCACCTTGTGTTTTCAGGTTCTCAGAGAGGTTTTCTGTGGTGTGGACTTGAAGGCCACGTGGAGGCAACGCTCTTACGCTAGGTCAACCGGCAGGATCACAACACATTAACCATAAACCTACCAAATCAAGATACAAAATCCTAACAAATACAATTACATTAATCCACAAAATAGACTACACCCTCAAACAGGACATAAAATCTAATTATTAAACAAGATCTTTGACAGCAGGTTGAAGAGCTCAAATAACCAAGTACCAACATCAACAAATCGATCTTGCAAGGAGGATACATAAACCAAAAGACATGCCCAAAGCACATTACAACTTTCCAATTTGGACAGAACAGTAGCCATAAACACCACACATCAATCTATCAAAACTCATACACCATATTAAGTCCAACGTCAAACCGAATATAATAAGTCAAATACAATTTCCTTTACCACAACCCAAGAGCAAAACCATCAACCCGAACCTTCCAGAAAAAAAACCAAGAAACCTGTAAAACACACTGCAACTTCTAATCCTGGACAAAAACATTAACCATGGAGCACCAAAAATCAATCTTTCAAATTCCTCATACAGTAGTGAGGTTCCAAACACCAGTCTGAGTAAGAGAAATCAGCCAATCTTTCCTTTACCGTGATCCAAGACCAAGTTTTCTTTTGTACCACCGAAAAACCTCCACTAAATCTACGCGCCCATTGTAAAAAACAACCCTATTCCCGTAGTTCCAAATTTCACTTACAATACCTACCCAAATGCCCCCAGCACCTAATAATAGCATGATTCAAACCTATAGGTTTAAACATCTTAAAATGCATTTGTGCATCACAATGTAGAGCCAAAGAGGATCCCAAAAACTCGAGACACATTCCCCAAATTCTCCAAGAGACCCTGCACTCATAAAATAGATGCCTTATTGTCTCTTCTTCCAACCCACATAGGGGGCATCTAACACACACCATAGGTATACCACGTCTCAAGAGATTATCCTTAGTGATAATCGCATTACATAACACCCTCCAAGCCGTAAAATGTGATGATGGTAAAGTCTTTAATGTCCAGAACTTCGCAAAAGGTTCCCCAGACCCTGTAGCCTCCTCCCCCAAGAGAATATTATAGGCTGAATTCACATAGAAGTTTGTAGATTCTACATCCCTCCAAATCCATTTATCGGTCACCCTCTCTTGTTAACCTCTTGTTATCCAACACCTGCAATAAAAGGTCAGCCAGACTAGATTCCCACACAAAGAGATTCCTTGATGGAAGAGGCCCAAGCGCAAGCCCAAATGCAAGCCCACCAAAGAGTAGATTTGGGCCAACCACTAGAGTTATGACTAAGAAGATGCAAGAAGACTGGAATGCTGCAACTGATGGCAGAGAAACATTCTTATACATGTTCAAATGCCATAAACTTTAGTGTAGAGTAGAATTTTATTTCTTGTCAAGATTAGCATAAGAACTTTATTTGTCATTTTTCTTAAAATGAAGTTTGGTACCTAAACACCAACCTAGATTAAATTAGGGTTTCTAAAACTCCTAATTTACCCTAGGTCGATCCTAAGAAAGCTTATTAGGAAGTGCACGTTCCAAGCAAGGTAACATGCCTTCCATGTGCTTCATTTTAGGCGCCAACATCAAAGCTAGGATAGTTTGAATTTCCCTCCTTTTTCCTTAATTACAAACCGACCCTTAATTGCTAGGAGCTTGGCTCATGTATTTGGTGTTGAATCAAGTGTGTTCAAGCTTTGAAGAATCCAAATCCTTTGAAGTTTAATGGAAGGCTGGATGTGCTTGTTGTTGCTGAGGTGTTTTAGAATAGGATATGGGGTAGATTATCTGTGTAAATCCATTCTCAATTGAATCCAAAGCTTAAGCATTCTCAAACCTTTTAATTGAAAATGTTTTTCAAACTAAGTGAGAAACAACCTGTTGTTTTGTCGAAACAACCGATTGTTTTAAACTTAGGTGTTTTTAGAAAGGTTGAAAACTGTTTTTGATGGTTGACTTGCTGTCAAACCAAAACAACCTATTGATTCGAGCATTCAACCGATTGTTTGTTTTGGGACCATAACAAAAAACTGTTTTGTGCTTGGAATGAGCTTTAAATGATTTTATAACTGAATACGCTCCAGTTTTAAATGCTTTGACCAGTCTTTTAAAGCAATAAATAGTTTGCTCAGATTATGTAACAAAAAAGAACTGAGATTTAATCAAAGAAAAATAGATTTGAGTTTTTCAATGATTTTGCTTTTGAAAAGTTGAAGTTTGCTTTGAGATTGCTTTTGATCAAGAGAGTGTGGAATAGGATTTTCATCTTGTATTGATTTCAGATCATTCTGTAACAAGTGTAATCCTTTTATACTTTGAGAAAACTCTGTGTGTGAAGCTGAGAAGTGTTGTGTGCTCTTGAGGTTGTCAAGATCAACATTCTTGGTACTGTTTGTGTTGTCCAAAGGAAGTGTGTGTCTTGAGGGGATCAAGGTCACTTCTTTGGTGGTGTTGTAACTAATCTAGGTTTGATTGCTTAGTGGATTCCCCAGTGGTTTCTGGGAAGACTGGATGTAGCTCTTGGTTTAAGAGTGAACTAGTATAAACCTGTGTGTGCAATCTCTCTATCCCTTGAACTCTTTAATTTCAGTTTATATTTGTGAACTGGTATAAACTACCGATTGTTTCTGCGAAACAACCGATTGTTTTTCTGGTGCTGTGCTAAATTGCTTTGTGTTTTTGGCAAACTGAATTCTGAATCAAGTTTTCTTAAAGGAATTTCATTCTAGACTAAAAAGTTTGCGAAAACCCTCTTTAAACCATTCACGCCCTCTCTAGTTTAAAGCCATACATTCTAACATTTGGAAGATTAATCAATGAGTGAATTACTGCCAAATTTGTGCCAATTACACTCTTGTCTTCTACCCTCCCTAGGATAGACGTTTGATCTTCAATTTTCCACTAGGCCAAGTGATTAGGCCTCACCTATCACTCTCCATACCTATCCTTCACCTTCAAGGAAACCACAAACTCTAAGTGAGCTCCTTGTCCGCTGCAATCCATGAAGCTTCCGCCAGTCCACCAAAGAAATCACAACGGATGAAGGCATTCTTCCATCATTTGGTATCATGAGCTATGGTTCTTCAAGAGCTAAGTGTGCCTTCTTCTATTCATTTTAATTTTTGTGTTTGATTCTGGATTCTATATTGTTCTTAATCTCCATATTGTCTTGCTATTTTTGAATTTCTAATTTGTTTTGGTGTGTTGTTTGGAAATTCCAATAGATGCATTGTGCTTAATTGTTCTTGAGCAATCCTTGTGCAATTTTGTGTAGGATTCGATATAGTTTGTGTTGCTGTTTTAATTTTGTTTTATTTGAGTCTTTCTTTCAATTTTAATCGGTTCATATTGTGTTGATTTGAATCATTTTAATTTTTGAATCCATATATGTTTTGTCAAGTCATGTTTCTCCTAAATTGTCATCAATTCTATGTAGTACCTTTCTTGATAATTTTGGTTGTTTGATTTTAAATTTGAGTCCAGTTTTATAAATTTGTATTTGATCCTTTGGTGCATTTTTAATTTTTAGATTTGAGTTCATGCTTGTGTGCTAGATCCACACAAGTTCCTATACATCAATTTTATTGTGTTTTTGAAGTTTCTCAAAACTGTTTTTAATTCTAGATTAGGCTTCCTTTGTTTTTGTTTAATCTGTGCTGGCTGTTTTTGTTTACAGAATTTAATTCCGTTTATGAGAAATTGTGAAATTCTGGATCTGAACAGATTGAAGTGTTAGAAAAAAAGTGAAAAAAAGTGAAGCAAAATTCAAAATAGCAAAAAAAATGATAAATCAAATACAATCAGTGTGCAATTCTGGCGCGGAAAAAATGGTGAAGTGGCATCAGATTTGAAAAATTTATCAAAATTAATTGGTGCATTGTTTTAATGTGATTCCAGCGCCAAAATTTATCTAAGATCTTGAATTGTTTGTGATTTAAATTTCAAAGTCAAATTTGAACTATACAGCTCAGCATAAATATTTCAAGTCAAGCATTTGGTACCTCAAAATTCCAGTAGTACTATTTTGGTTTTATTAATCCAATTTTAGTGTCATTCTTTAGGTTCAATTTGTGTGCCACCTTTTGTTGAGTGCCTTATTTTGTGTGTTTGTCATTTTCATTCAATACTCTTACCAGTTGTGATGGAAGAGGGCCAAGCTCACCTCACCATGGAAGCCAAGACCCAAGACTAGACCGTCTAGAACCATGTGATGAGCGTCTAGACTCAAGATAGGAGCGTCTAGCTCATGATGAGGGGAGGCTACATAAGGAGCGTCTAGGAGGAAGCCTAGACCGTCCATGGCTAAGCACTTTCACGCCCAAATGGATCAAGCTACGGTTTGGGAGGGAGAAGACCTTGTACATGTGACATGGAGGCCCATTAAGGGTGCCTTAGTAATTAGTGTAGTGTTAGAAAGCATAAACTTGTCTTACACATGATTTACCCTAGATTTTGTGCACATTCTAGAAGCTTGCTTACTTGGCCGGCCATGTGCCCATGTGCTACCATGTGGATTCATTTTCATTTCATTTGAGAAGCATTTCATCTTCTCTTAGCTTAGGATTTACGGCCTCCTTGGCTTATAAAAGGAGAAGCCATCCCTTGTATTTTGCAAGATTAATGAGAGTAAAGTTATGCTGCCAACATTGTGCCATACTTTGCTTCTACCTAGTTTCTAGGATCTAATCTTCATCTTCATCACCTACCATAGGGCTGGCCGAACCTCCCTCTTTCCATACACATCATGCACCTTCAAGATCACCATAGCTCCTAGGAGGATCTTGCACATCTCAATCCATGGCTTCCGCACCATTTTTCACATGATTCCGAGAAGAGCTCCATGAATTTGCCATCATTGGGTATCATGAGCATAGGTTCTTCAAAGATGAGTAGTTCTTGGTCTTTTTCATTTTGAGTTCTTCTTTATTTCATGTTGTTCATCTTGTTTCCATAATTGTCTTGCTGTTTTTTAATTTTTACTTTGATTTGGTGTGCTATTTGGAAGATCCAACCGGTGCACTTTGTTCAATTGATCTAGAACAATCCTTGTGCAATTTGTGATAGGATTCCATACACCTTTGAGTTGCTGTTTTTCTTTTAGGTATTTGAGTCTTTATTGCACTTTTATTTGGTTCATATTATGCTCTTTGAGTTTTTTAATTTCTGAATCCATATATGTTTTGTCAAGTCATGTTCATCCACAATGTCATCAAATCATAAGTAGTCCTTTGTTTGGCTTGATTGTTTCTTGATTTTGGGTAATTTTGCTTGATTTGAAACTGCTGTGATATTGATCTTTTGGTGCCTTTTATTTTTAGTTTTAGTTCATATTTGTGTTTAGATCTACACAAATTCCTTTACATTAATTCCATTGTGTTTATCTTTTGGTCTCTTGCTGCTTTTTTCCAGTTTTTCCAGAATACCCTGTTTTACATTCTCTGTGCTGGCTGTTTTGTTTCAGAAAATTATTTTCCCTCATAAGAAATTTTTGATTCTCTGGATTATGCAAGATTGAGGTGTTACAGAAAAGAAAAAAAAAGAATCAGCTCAAAAGAGTCAATAGAAAAAATATGATAAATATTTTAAAAACAGTGTGCAATCTGGGCGCTACAGTTGGCGTAACTGAACACTGAATTTGAAACATTTATTAAAAAAAAATGGTTCATGCGTTTGGAGTGATTCCAACGCAGATTTTAGTTAAGATCTTGAATATTTTGCATATCAATTTTAAGAGGTAAATTCTAAAAGGGCAGCTCAGCATAAATTGGGGAAAAACACGTTCTCTGGCCCACAACAATTTTCCAGTGGTGCTGTTTTTTATTTTGAAATCTAATTCTAGTGCTATTCTTAGGATTCATTTTGTGTGCCTACCTTTATTTGAGTACCTTTATGTGCATGTATAATATTCTTGGAACTCTTTCTAGTTGTCACAATCTAACTCCATTTGTGTGGTACTGTTTTCTTCAATTAAATTGTTTCTTGCTTTAATTCTTTGGCCTCTAAATTTGGTGCTGGAATTTATTCTCAATTGGTGCTTATGTGAGTGGAAAACTGACTTGAGTAAGGTCTAGTCTTCTTGATAGGTGCTGGAATTGGAGAATTAAGTCCTTAATTCGAAGGGGAACAAAGGCAAAGGCAGAATCAAACACTTCTCAAAAACACCACAAACACTTGGAGGGCCCAACAAGAAAAGACAACCAAGGAAGTGCCAATAGCAAAAAGGATCAACAAAGGGAGTTTTCTTAATTTTCTTTGCAACTTAACTTGTGTTAATTACTTCTTTAATTACGTGATTAGACGGTGAGTGTGTCTTCAAGGGCTCCAAGTGTCCAAGAAGCCTCACCTAGGGCCGACTAGTGTAGAGTTTACTAATTAGCAAATTGTTAATTGTTTTAGCTACTTTTCCTTGCTTAATTAGCTACGCTTTTCACTTGTATTGCTTTGTTTAAGCTTTGGTTAATTCGTCTTGCTTGGTTCATTAGTTAGCTTGCATTGTTTTCTTGCATTAAAATCTGATTTCTCAACTTAATTGTGTTCTAAGTAGTTTACTAAGAGAAAGCTTTGTGTGAAGACATTGAGGGATAGTTTTTGTCTAAGGCAAAGGCTTGGTACTTAAGTAGTCCTTTGTGACTCACCTCCCTTACCTGGAAAACTACCTTCTTTCACTTCCTAAATTTTCTCAAGGTAAAATACTTGTATACACAAAGCTCTAGTCATGTCTTCTTCTTCTCATTCTGCAAAGTCTATTGAAAGTGAAGTAAAATCTATAAAATCTCTTTTGAAAGAAGTTTCACAAGCTTTGCAATTGATTTCATTTAGACAATTGGAGAATGAGAATAAAATTAATGAGTTGACTAAAGCCCAAGAAGAGAAGTCACAAAAATAAAATAAAAAACTTTTACTCATGCATCTAAAAGTAACGAGTCTCTAGGGGAGGGGAGCCTTAGAATCAATGATTTCTACCAACCACCCCCTAGGAGAACTAGAAGACGAGAGGAAGAGAGCCCAAGGGAAGTAAGGGTAGACCTACCCCATTTCTATGGTAAGGAAGATGTAGAGGTATACCTAGATTGGGAGATGAAACTAGAGCAACTCTTTGCTTGCCATAGGGTGAGTGAAGAGAGGAAGGTACCCTTAGCAACCCTTACTTTCCAAAGCAATGCCATGTATTAGTTGACCTCTCTAGAGAGAGACCGACGTCTTCATAGGCAGCCTCCCATAGAATATTGGAATGACCTTAGGGGAGCCCTAAGACGTCGCCACATACCTTTCTACTACCATAGGGAGTTAATGGACAAGCTCCAAAGACTCCAACAAAAGAACATGAGTGTGGAAGAGTATAGGCAGAAAATGGAGCTCTACATGATGAGAGCATCCATTAGAGAGGAAGAAACCACCACCATATCTAGGTTTCTAAGTGGGCTCAACCTTGAGATAAGGGATAGAGTAGAACTTCTACCCTACCAAGACTTGAATGACTTGGTTCAACTTTGCATTAAAGTTGAACAACAAAATTTGCACAAAACTTCAAGTCAAATGGTGGGTTCTTACTCCAACTTTTATCCCAAGAAAGACTTTAAAAGGGAGGGTAGTACATCTAGAGACGAACCCAAAGAAACTACCAAACCTTTAGTAAAAGATGCCTCCACCCCATCCATCCGTGCTAGGGACACCAAGTGTTTTAAGTGTTTTGGAAGAGGGCATGTGCAAGCGCAATGTCCAAACCAAAGGGCTTTGTTCTTAAAAGGAAAAGATAAGTACACTAGTGGTGAGGATGAACCTAGTACACAAGAAAAGGGGGAAAGAGAGAGGATAAATCCTTTGGAGGGGGACTTATTGATGATTCAAAGAATCCTCCACAATCAACCTAGTGCATCCATCGAGACACAACGAGAGAACATTTTTCATACTAGATGAAATGTTTTAGAAAATATATGCTCTCTTATTGTGGATGGTGGATCATGCTGCAATTGTTGTAGCACTAGATTGATTGAGAAACTAAATCTACAAGTAGTTCCTCATCCAAAACCTTACAATTTACAATGGATCAATGAGGATGGAGAACTACGTGTAGACAAACAAGTGGAAATCAAGTTTTCTATAGGTAACTACAAAGACAATGTTTTATGTGATGTAGTACCTATGGAAGCTTGCCACATCTTATTAGGTAGACCAAGGCAATTTGATAAGAAAACCTTGTATAATGGTCTAACTAACGATATTTCTTTCATCCACAAGCACAAAAAGTTTGTACTTAGCCCTTTACTACATTCCCAAGTGGTAAAAGACCAAATACAAATGAAACATAAAAGGGATGAAGAGAAAATAGAAAAAAAGAAAACTTTTGGGAAGCAAAAGGCGTGGGAGAAGAGTGTTCCTTCCCACAAGGTCATTCAACAACTCAAGCACATTGAAAATACCCTTGCAAACATGCTTCTTGTTGAACAACCTAGCCTTACCTTTTGTAAAGGAACACTTGCAAGCATGAGCACAAAAGAAGAGTCTTTAAAAGAAGCTTGCATAGATAAAGACTATTTCTCAAATGTGTTAGGATATCCCCAAGAGAATGACAAGTTAATTATAAGCATCTACAAAAACCAATTTTTGTGTGAAGTAGTGCCTAGAACAACTTGTCATGTCTTATTGAGACAACCGTTGCCAAGTGTACAAATTTTCATAAACAATAGTTGTACCAACGAGACTATCTTTACACATGAGAGAAAAAGTCTACATGAAGGAGAACTCATGGGCCAAATTAGAGTTGATAAAACTCTAGAGCTTTTAAAAGGAAAACTTTTGTCACCCATGAGAAAAGAAGTTCAAAGACATCACTTTAGGTACAATTCTTGTTTTCAAACTACACCTAAAGCAAAGTCTCAAGAACTCTATACTCCTTCACCTTTTGCAAATGATCCTTGGGAAGACACAAATTTCATATTAGAGCTTCCTAGGAAAACAAAAGGTTTTGATTCCATCTTCATGGTTATGGATAAACTCTTCTCTAGAGATGTGATACATCTTCATGGTTTATCCTCAAGCATAGTGTTGAATAGAGCTCCAAATTTCGCAAACCATGATTTGAGGATTTCTTTTGGAAAACTTGCAACTAAGTTGCACACTTATCATCCTCAAACGCATGGTCAAAATACATTTGAAAATCTCGCTCTTTCTACTATGCCTAGAATAATCATTAAGTGCACACACAACTCTAGAGATAAGCAAACATACCATAAAGTAGTTCACAAAACTACTTATTCTTCTACTTTTAAAGTTATGTGTGGCCTAAATCATCTTTCTCCTTTTAAGTTGATACCATCTCTTATAGGATTTATGCCTAAAGAGAAAGTAACCACAAATGAAAATTTTAAAATGCATAAGATGATTAGAGACCACACACAACCATTAAAAGAGAAACTTTGTCCAAGGTTTCCAAAACCAAAAGAAAAACAAAAATGGCAACCTAGTATAATTAATTTGCAAACTAACACCTATGCCTTATTTGATTATTTCTATAGGTGGACGTTTGATCCAGGAGGACAAGCTTTGGAAAAGCAATAAGCTGCTATCCGAGATCAAGTATGAAGATATGAGGATAGATCTTCTCAAGAAAGATGAGATGATGGACACCATCCAGCCACAACCATTCCCCTAGGAAGCAAAAGCATTGGATTTGAGGACAAATCCTTTTTCAAGAGGGAGGGGATGATGGAAGAGGGCCAAGCTCACCTCACCATGGAAGCCAAGACCCAAGACTAGACCGTCTAGAACCATGTGATGAGCGTCTAGACTCAAGATAGGAGCGTCTAGCTCATGATGAGGGGAGGCTACATAAGGAGCGTCTAGGAGGAAGCCTAGACCGTCCATGGCTAAGCACTTTCACGCCCAAATGGATCAAGCTACGGTTTGGGAGGGAGAAGACCTTGTACATGTGACATGGAGGCCCATTAAGGGTGCCTTAGTAATTAGTGTAGTGTTAGAAAGCATAAACTTGTCTTACACATGATTTACCCTAGATTTTGTGCACATTCTAGAAGCTTGCTTACTTGGCCGGCCATGTGCCCATGTGCTACCATGTGGATTCATTTTCATTTCATTTGAGAAGCATTTCATCTTCTCTTAGCTTAGGATTTACGGCCTCCTTGGCTTATAAAAGGAGAAGCCATCCCTTGTACTTTGCAAGATTAATGAGAGTAAAGTTATGCTGCCAACATTGTGCCATACTTTGCTTCTACCTAGTTTCTAGGATCTAATCTTCATCTTCATCACCTACCATAGGGCTGGCCGAACCTCCCTCTTTTCATACACATCATGCACCTTCAAGATCACCATAGCTCCTAGGAGGATCTTGCACATCTCAATCCATGGCTTCCGCACCATTTTTCACATGATTCCGAGAAGAGCTCCATGAATTTGCCATCAAGTTGTGTCATATAATTACTCTCTTTGTTGTTGTCCAATTCCAAATTGATTTGTTTCATTGCTTTAAATCTTGTTGACCTCTTTGATTGGTGGTAAAATTCTAAAAAGGTGAATTGATAAGTTTGGAGCTAACATCTTTGGTGAAAGCTTTATTACTTAGTAGGTGCAATTTTGAATACCAAATTGAATATCCTTGGGAGGTTGAGCAAGACGGCAGCAACAAGTGAGCTTAAACACTTGCACAAATAAGGAGTGCTAAAAAGAAATGAAGGATTGCATAGAATAGGATTTACTACTAATTGTGATCCAAATTTTTTCATTGTATTTCTTTGAGTTGTAATTGCATTAAACCTTGATTAATTAGTGGATTAATTGTGTATTAGACGGTGAGTGTGTCTTCAATGGTTCTAAGTGCCTAGAAGTCTCACCTTAGGATACGTCTAGTTAAAGCTTTCTAGATTGCAATTGTTTAATTGTGCATTTTATTGCTTTGCATTGTTTAATTGCTTTGCATTTTGTTTTCTTGCATAAAATTGTGTTTTTCATTCTTAATTGTGATCTAAGTAAACTACTCAAAAAGATTTGTGAAAATCTTGAGGGATAGACTCTGGCTAGGAAAGGCTTGGTACTTAAGAGATCAAAGTGATCCACCTCCCTTTCCTGTGAATCTACCTCCATTACTCTACTTATCTTTTTTAGGGTAAATTGCATATAACACATAACTCTAACCATGTCTTCGCATTCTCTTCGTTCTAATGAAAGTGAAGGAGAGTCTATCAAATCTCTTATAAAAAACCTAGCACAAGACTTTCAAGCACTTTCATATAGACAAATGCAACATGAGATCCTACTCAAAGAAAGGGATGCTCAATTTGCTTTGATACAAGATGAGTGGAAAATGGTTAAAGAAAGAGATGATTACACCAAATCCAAAAAGAGTTATCATGCATCTAGCTCTAGGGGTAATGATTTTTTTGGGGAACAAAGCCTTAGAATTAATGAATACTATCAACCACCCCCTAGGAGAGCTAGAAAGGAAAAAAAAGAAAGTCCAAGGGAGGTTAGGGTAGAGTTACCTCATTTCTATGGGAAAGAAAATGTAGAAGCATATCTATATTGGGAGATGAAGGTAGAACAATTGTTTGCTTGCAACTATGTGAGTGAAGAAAGAAAAGTACCCTTAACCACCCTAAGTTTCCAAGGTAATGCTGTGTATTGGTGGACTGCCCTTGAGAGAGATAGGCGTCTTCATAAGGACCCTCCCATAGAGTATTGGAATGATCTTAAGGGAGCCTTAAGACGCCGCCATATTCCCTCCTATTATAATAGGGAGTTAATGGACAAGCTCCAAAGACTCCAAAAAAAGAATATGAGTGTAGAGGAATATAGGCAGAAAATGGAATTTGTTCCTACCGGTTGACTCGAAGTGCCTTCGTGCGCCTACGTCACTCTCTCATCCAAAATCTTTGCATTTGCATGTGTCGTTCCTGTGATGAATGCCTGAAAACACAAAGACAAAGGGCGCCCTAGCGGCCATTTGAACTCCGACGCTCAAGTCAATACTAGGGTTAGGAAACACCAAAACTGTGTAACTGTTATTGTGTGTGTTAAGCGGCGCAAGGGAATAGTGTACCTGGCCAAGTTTGTTACCTTACTATTTATAGACTAAAATTAGGGTTTCCTCTTTACCTAAAATGGGCCTTTCTGATGGGGCGGGCTCAACACTGTTATTACCTTACTCTTAGGATAACCTAGCGCGTGGGGTCCCTAACTGGAGTGCAACCTCTGGCGGGGTGACCACCTGGGTGCCTCCTCGTGCACCTGATCTCTGGGGTCACCCGCCTCTGGGAGTGCCCTAGCTGTTCACGTGCCATGCATGTAGCTCACCCCTGGAACGCGACTCTCACAAGTCATATCTTTTCTGTGGCTCTACACTTTGTGTTACGCCTGAACGCGTCATCCACTCTACACGTATGGACCATCGTGATCTAGGCTTCTCCCTTACTGATAATTGGCGTGTGATCTGGGATCCACCTCTCGTTGCCCAGCTCTACTGTTTGGGTTCCCGATGTCCGATCTCTCCACACTGTTTAGTGGCACGTCGGTACATCCTGATGACCGATGTCTGACCACTCTTGGCTCCTTGGCGCACGTGCTTTGCTAGACACTGGCTCACGCCGCTCATGTGACCCGCTTTCGTGGCACCAACATTACCAATGGTCAACAACGCCCAAGGACTGGTCGGTACATAATTATACATGATGAGAACCTCAATTAGGGAGTCTGAACCCACCACCATTGCAAGATTCTTAAGTGGGCTTAACCTTGAGATTAGAGATAGAGTTCAACTTTTGCCCTACCAAGACTTGAATGACTTGATTCAACTTTGTATCAAAATTGAACAACAAAATTTAAGGAAAAACTCAAGTTGTAGGGAAAGCTCATACTCTAACTCTTATCCAAAAAGGGCGTATAAGAGAGGAAAGTGTACCAAAAGAAAAACCAAGACAAACTCCCAAGAGTGTAGGAAAAGATGTGCTAACCCCACCAACCCGTAGTAGAGATATTAAATGTTTCAAATGTAATGGTACAGGTCATGTTCAAGCCCAATGCCCAAACCAAAGAACTATGTTCTTAAGAGGGGTAGAGGAATATAGTTGCCATGACGATGAACCTAGCGGGAAAGAGGAAGAAAATAGTGAGGGAGCATATCCATGTGAGGGGGAGTTAATGATGATTCGAAGAACCCTCAACAATCAATCTAGCGTGAACCTAGAGACACAAAGAGAGAACATTTTTCATACAAGAGGCAAAGTTTTAGAAAATGTTTGTTCTCTCATTGTGGATAGTGGCTCGTGCTGCAATTGTTGTAGCACTAGATTGGTTGAAAAGCTAAATCTACAATTAATACCTCATTCTAAACCTTATAAACTTCAATGGATCAATGAAGATGGGGGAATTAACTGTAGACAAGCAAGTGAAAGTTGAGTTTTTGGTGGGAAACTACAAAGAAAAAGTTTTATGTGATGTAGTTCCCATGGAATCTTGTCATATTTTGTTGGGTAGACCTTGGCAATTTATAAGAAAACTATGCACAATGGTCTAACCAATGAGATTACCTTCACCCACAAAGAAAATAAGTTTATACTTTATCCTTTATCACATTCATAAGTGGTAAAAGATCAAGTACAAATGAAACAAAAGAGGGATGAAGAAAAAAAAATAGAAAACCAAGAAAAAGCCCTTAGGAAACAAAAGGCGTGGGAGAATAGTGTTTCTTCCCACAAGGTCATTCAGAAAGAAGAAAAAGTTGAAAATACATTTGCAAATATGCTTCTTACTGAACAACCTTCAAAACTCTTAATTTGTAAAGGAACACTTACATGCACTACCACACTTGCTGAGACTTGTGTTCTACCTCCTCAAGTAAAATAACTTTTAAAAGAATTTGATGATGTATTCTCTAAGGAAGGCCCCATAGGACTTCCTCCTTTTAGAGGTATAGAACATCAAATAGATTTAGTTTCGGGAGCTAGTCTACCCAATAGACCGGCTTATAGAACTAATCCTGAGGAAACTAAGGAGATAAAATCACAAGTACAAGATTTGTTGGAGAAGGGTTGGGTTCAAAAAAGCCTAAGTCCTTGTGTTGTACATGTCTAGTTGGTGCCAAAAAAAGATGGCAACTGGAGAATGTGTTTTGATTGTAGGGCCATCAATAACATCACCATCAAGTATAGGAATCCAATCCCAAGACTAGATGACATGCTTGATGAATTGCATGGGTCCATTATATTTTCCAAGATTGATCTTAAAAGTGGATATCACCAAATTCGAATTAAAGAGGGTGATGAGTGGAAAATTGCTTTTAAAACCAAATTTGGACTATATGAATGGTTAGTGATGCCTTTTGGCCTTACTAATGCACCCAACACATTTATGAGGCTTATGAATCATGTCTTGCAAGATTGTATAGGTAAATATGTAGTAGTTTATTTTGATGATATATTAGTATATAGTCAAAGCCTAGAAGATCACTTCAGGCACCTTAAGGAAGTACTCTTAGTGCTTAGAGTTAATAGTTTGTTTGCTAACAATGAAAAATGCACTTTTTGTGTTGATAGCTAGTGTTTTTAGGTTTTATAGTTAACAAAAATGGGGTACATGTTGACCCCGAGAAAATCAAAGCCATCCAAGAATGACCAACACCACAAAATGTAGGAGATGTTAGGAGTTTTCATGGTCTAGCAAGCTTTTATAGAAGATTTGTGCCTAACTTCTCAAGTCTAGCTTCACCACACAATGAGTTAGTGAAAAACGACGCCCTATTTTGTTGGACTGAGGAGCAAGATCAAGCCTTCAAGAGGCTAAAAGCTCAACTCACTAATGCACCCATTCTAGCCTTACCAAATTTTGCAAAAACTTTTGAGCTAGAGTGTGATGCATCGAGAGTAGGCATAGGTGTCGTGTTGTTGCAAGGTGGACATCCAATTGCTTACTTTAGTGAAAAACTTCATGGAGCCACCCTCAACTACCCTACCTATGATAAAGAGCTATACAAGAAGGGTAGTACAAACATTATGGTCGATGCTAGACGTCCAAAGACATTGTTTCTCCATTTATAGGGTAGTTCATAAGACTACTAATATTTCTCCATTTATAGGGTAGTTCATAAGACTACTAATATTTCTCCATTTGAAGTTGTATATGGATTTAACCGTCTTACTCCTTTAGATTTGTTGCCACTTCCTAATCCACACACCTTTGTGCATAAGGAAGGAGCTACAAAAGCTAACTTTGTTAGGAAAATGCATGAGAGGGTTAAAGAACAAATACAACAGCAAATAGAGAAATATATAAAACATAACAATAAGGGGAAGAGAGAAATAATTTTTTAGGAAGGAGACCTAGTTTGGCTTCATCTTAGGAAAGATAGGTTTCCAACTAAAAGAAAGTCCAAACTTAGTCCCCGGGGTGATGGACCTTTTCAAATCCTCAAAAAAATAAATAATAATGCATATAAACTTGATTTATCTGCAGAGTATGAAGTGCATGATACTTTTAATGTCTTTGATTTAACTCCTTTTGTAGGTAATAATGAAGAAGAAGAAGCATTGGATTGAGAACAAATCCTTTTTAAGAGGGAGAGGATGATGGAAGAGACCCAAGCACAAGCCCGAATGCAAGCCCATCAAAGAGTAGATTTGGGCCAACCACTAGAGCTATGGCCAAGAAGATTCAAGAAGACTGGAATGCTACTACTGATGGCAGATAAACCTTCTTATACATGTTCAAATGCCATAAACTTTAGTGTAGAGTAGAATTTAATTTCTTGTCAAAATTAGCATAGGAACTTTATTTGTAATTTTGCTTAAAATGAAGTTTGGTACCTAAACACCAACCTAGATTAAATTAGGGTTTCTAAAACTCCTAATTTAACCTAGGTCGGTCCTAAGCAAGCCCATTAGGAAGTGCACGTTCCAAGCAAGGTAACATGCCTTCCATGTGCTTCATTTTAGACGCCAACTTCAAAGCTAGGATATTTTGAATTTCCCTCTTTTTTCCTTAATTCAAACCGGCTCTCAATTGCTATATAATGAAGAGCTTGACTCATGTATTTGGAAGATTAATCAATGAGTGAATTGCTGCCAAATTTGTGCCAATTACACTCTTGTCTCCTACCCTCCGTAGGATAAACGTTTGATCTTCAATTTTCCACTAGACCAAGTGATTAGGCCTCACCTATCACTCTCCATACCTATCCTTCACCTTCAAGGAATCCACAAGCTCTAAGTGAGCTCTTTGTCCGCTGCAATCCATGAAGCTTCCGCCAATCCACCAAAGAAATCACAATGAATGAATGCATTCTTCCATCATTCCTTCTCCAACTCAATTCCCACGACCAACTATTATTACTCCAAATCCCAACTTGTGTTAGATGGTGGCCAGTATCTAA
Source organism: Phaseolus vulgaris (assembly GCF_051622355.1). Lineage (NCBI taxonomy): Eukaryota > Viridiplantae > Streptophyta > Magnoliopsida > Fabales > Fabaceae > Phaseolus > Phaseolus vulgaris. The sequence goes on from NC_143508.1 coordinate 13,560,316, forward strand.
GGATATCGAAAAAAGTCTAGGGAATTTATGCTTTAAAGGAACATTGTCCACCCATTTATCCTCCCAGAACCTAATTTCTTTTCCATCCCCTACTTCCCACCTACCTCTGTCTTCAAAGTCATTGCCCCACTCCTCTAAATTCCAAACTTTCCTAATGTCCCTCCACCATAGCGATTCCTTATAGTTCTGAACTTGGGACCTTAACCCCCTCCACCCATCATACTTAGAGTCTAGAATATTCTTCCATAAACTTCTCTTTTCAGACTTACGTTTCCAAATCCATTTCCCCATAAGAGTTAAGTTAAATTTCCTTATATCAATTACCCCTAATCCACCTTTATCTTTTGACTCACAAACCTTATGCCACGCCACCCAAACAATTTTCCTATTCTTTGAACCCACTCCCACAAAAATTTCTTTTGTATCCTTTTCACTTCCTTCACCAAACTAGTCGGCATAGAAAATAAGGATTAATAAAAGTAAATAATACTAACTAACATTCTTAATAAGAATACAATTAATTAATTCTGATAGTTTAATTATAAGGAAGAGTAAATAGTTGATGGGGAAAAAAAGGAAGAGTAAATAGTTACACCCTAACAATGTAAGGTCCATTTCTAGAAAGTGGCTTGGAAGCTAATGAAGTTACCAATTGTCTGCATGCATGGGACCTAGTAAAATATTAATTAATTAATTCTTGCATAGTCTTGATATAAACACAATCATATTATATTGGGCAAGTGACCTCACTTAAGTTTGGAAGTAAGTTTAAGTGCATCGGACCGCGTAAAATTTGGAAAGTTTTCTTTAATTGTTCTTAATTCCTATTTCTTTATTTTCGAAATTTACAAGGATAATGTTCAGGCAATATTGATAATTAGAGAAAATGAAAACAGAAGAAAAAAAAATCTTTTAAAGAAGAAGAAGAAGAAGAAAATATTATGCCAAAAACTGATTACTTGCAAACCAAAACCATGCATCCAACTCCCTCTTGATTAGGGTTAAGCTGGGAGATTCATTTATGAATAATGTTACATTAACATCGGTTTATATTCCTTTAATATCTAAATAAATTATTATTTTACTATAATATAATAGTTTATTTAAAAATAGTTATAAAGTGATTATTTTTTACTATAAGAATGTAAAATAAATTTTATTCTTCATTTATTTGGAGATGATTTAATAATTTTCATAATTTTCTTATATAGTCACATTCCTCTGATTTTGGATGAGGAGTGAAAGGAGAACAGCCTTGTTCCCCAAGCAACATGTTTTCACACTTTCAGTCAGAGCCTATAAAATAAGAAGACTTCAGTTGATTTCAAGAAGACTTTCATATATACATATATAGAAAAGACTATTTTTCAACTAACGAAAAAGAATAAACTTTTATATATTGAAATTGAATTTACCACATACATAAATAAAAATATATAAAGCGACTCTTAAAAAAATCCCAACATGAAGTATATGCTGCTTTACATCTATAAATTTTTACTCCATAAATTTAAAATTTTAGCACATATTATACTGATTGCATGCATGCCTTTGTTTACATGATTTATATTTATATATAATTTTAACATCAGTTTTAAAAGTCTCATTTTTATAAATCCAATAAATGAAAATTTAATTTTACATAAAAATAAAGATTTTTTTTTAAGTCATGTCATAGTATATTTTGCTGATTAAAAAAAAGAATTTGGCATAATTTTGTTATTTCCAGATAAGGAATTTCAGACTTCCACTGCTTCCCTCTCTCTTCTTGCTACTACGCAATTTCAATCTCCATTCTGACTAAAGAATAATCTAGATACATGGAATTCATTAGTTTTTGTGTTATTAGTATACTATAAAATTGTTTTATATTATAATTATTACAAGATATGCAATCTATCGAGAACTTTTTAGTTGAATATGATACGCGATTTTATTGAAATCTAGTTCATTGGGAGCGAGGAAGAACATTCAACTGAGTGGTTGGGTAACGACCCTTTGGAAACAAGGAAGGTGGCTTCAAGTTTCCCATTAGAGGACAAAACTTGGGTCACTATTTTGCAGTTTGATTAATTCTTCTTTTAAAGTTTCAGTGGGTAGTATACTTTATTTAAGGGTCGTGCTCACCAATGTATTAAGAACACTTATTCACAAATTTTTAAAATATTATTTTTATTAAACGAGATAAAAATTTATCAAAAAGGTTTCTTGTACATATATTATAAATTTTCTTGATTTTATTAAAAATAGTTATGATTTTTTATTTTACTATTTTCATTTCTACCTCACATAAAAAATATATGTAAATAATTATAAATTAAATAAGAGAGAAAAGTACAATTCACAAAAGAATAAGTAAATCCAGTATTCAATTTTGATACTATAGAAACAGAAATATTCCATAAATGCAATAGTTAAAGAGCATTTATTTCCATGAAAATTTTCTATTTTTAATTTGTGAACTGCTACCTCACTTTCTAAATAAGGACTAACATCCACTAAATAACAAAAACACTCAGTTGACATTCTTGAATAATAATATTTTAATAATATTTGTTTTATCTTTTTAGTTTAAAATTTTATTAAAATGGATTATTAAGTGAATGTAAATTTTTTGGAATAGTGTCAAAATAATATTTTCTTTTCTTTTAAAATAATCTCTATCCTTTTATCAACTGTACAAATAGACTTGGGTTTTGCTTGAGTGTAAATTAAAAATAAAAGAATGAATATTTGATTACAAATTGCAGTTATAGCAATATTTTAAGACCATGGTTAAGACTTCTTAATTTGTTGGCATGAAAACAATCGTATGTGTGCATCATTCCTCCTTGGCACCCCTTCTCATGCTATATAAAGGGAACTACCTGCCTGTAAGTGTCTTTCACCAAACTCTCTTCTTTCTCAACCGTGTCTCTCTCACACACAAACATAACAAAGAATCAACAGCGACACCTTAAGAGTGTTGTAACACATATATAGTGAGAGTGAGTTTGTGTTGAGAAAGATGGTGAGAACCCCTTACTGTGACAAAAGTGGACTGAAAAAGGGAACATGGACACCAGAAGAAGATTGGAAATTGATTGCTTATGTCACTACACATGGCCATAAGAACTGGCGCCAGTTGCCTAAGTTTGCAGGTAATAGAAGTGCGCCAGTTAATTACGATCTTCAACTTTTCATTCCTTCACCAAAATTCGCTTCAGAACGTTTTTCTTATCCTTATCTTAGTGCAGTTATATTAACCTTTGTTTAACACGTCAACACTGATGATAACATTGGTAAATGAATTTTACTCTTTGATAGAGTCTACCTTCGGGAATGAATACTGATTTCACGTTAAGTTTTCACCTCAGTTTGAGATGTATAAAATGATGGTTTACTAAATTTTGAACTTGTTTTTTATCATATAAGTTGAATTAAGATTCGGTACAGAAAAACTATCTGTTCATTTCTATTTTTCTACACAACTTTATATCACACTCTTTTTCGAAAAACAAACATGATCCATGCATTCTTGATCTTAATTTGATTCTGGTTTTAACTACGAAATTAAACTCTGGGGGGAATTTAAGAACTCTACTTATCTCCAGAATCTCAACAGACCCATCATTAGGTCAGGCACCAAAAAGGGAAAATTGAATTCATATTCTACTGTTTTGATTCAATATAGTTGTGCAATATGTTTTCAGGTCTTGCTAGGTGTGGAAAGAGCTGCAGATTGAGGTGGATGAATTACTTAAGGCCAGGCATCAAAAGAGGGAACTACACCTATGAGGAAGAAGAGAGGATTGTCAAACTGCACAAAATTCTTGGAAATAGGTAAACGACACAGCCAGATCACACGATTTCTCCTCCTATATAGTGAAATTATAAACTAGGATTGTTACATGAGTTTAATTTCTGTGCACCTTTAAACTAAAACATGTCATGCTGCATATGATTTTTCAGATAGTTATTATAAATATCAATGGATTAACTTGTCATATATGATATGTGATGCACTTATATTATTACATGGACTTTTGCGCAAGTTACATCATATACTTTCTTTCACTGCATGTGAATATAAACCGTAGTTGATTTTCATCTCCCTTTTCTTGAAGGTGGTCTGTGATTGCTTCCCACTTACCTGGAAGATCAGATAACGAGATAAAAAATCACTGGCATGCACATCTTAAGAAGCGCTTTCAACACAATTCAGAAACAAATGAAGAGGTTGAAGCTTCCAATCCAAAACACCACTCCCTAGTTGAATCCATTCAAGAGGAATCTCGGGAAGTTGTTGCAAGCAGTTTCCAGAACAGTTCCCTAGCTACTTCCCAAACTCCTGACGGTGATTTTCCATCGCCCCAGCTTACATCATTGAGCAATGTTCTATGCATGATATCCGAACCTGAACCTGAACCTGAACCAGCCAGTAACTGGAATTTGGCTACTGATAACTTTGCTGATTTTATGGAGGAAAACACAGATCCTATAAGTGCACATTCTTGGAAAGAACTTTATGATATTTCGTTCATAAGTGAATTTCTCACTCCTTTTGTGACTGAACCTGAAAGTGTTTGTTCAGTTTATGATGTCTGGGGGCTGTTCAATTAGTAACAGGAATATAATATGGGTTTGGTTTTTCTTCTTTCTTGTTATTTTTTGGGGAAAACCTATACCAGCTTATTTTGTTGAAAGGGGTTTCACACTGTGGGCGAAATGAGTAGTTCTACTCTTATATTTCCATAATATTTTCTTATAATTCCATTTTATAATTTTTATATCACATAGCCCATTTTGATCCTCTTCCAATATACTCCTTTGTATAAACACTTGTTAAAGGTCTCCACTTGAACTCGTTTCCAGAAAACCTGCAACTGAACAGTGTAATTCAACGTTACAACGAAATATAACTTAAATACAACATTATAAGTGATATTCATGTTGTTTTTTAATCAAATTTAATTACGTAAGTGAAAATTTAAAAAATAACAGCATCTAAATTTCATATTTCCTCCTCTAAGTATGTTGTCACCTTTTTATTGGTCACTCTTACAAGTGATCTCCACATTTGCTCATCAAGAACACCTTCAACCATGAATTAAGAAGGTGACGACATATTGAACAGCATATATATAACAACGAAATCTTATGCATGATCACCAAGTACTATTGCATAAACAATATCTTTGTATTTGTAGCTCATATGAGATAGTGTTCTCTAGAACTGTCCTACAATCTTCAGCCCACTAATATCATGTATGGGGCAATTTTTTTTCCAGAAAAAAATTGTGTTTCTATATATATATATAAAAATATATCGTGCAATGTTTTCTTATGATCTAAAAATTCCTTAATTATTTTAATAAAATTTAATTTAATCTTCTTATAAATTATTTAAAAATTATTTCAACATGTACATATAATAGTTGTGTTAAATGTAAAAAAAAAAAAAGCTTTTATTAGTACATTATAATTTACTATGAATTATATTAATTTAATTGTTAAATTTAATTTTTTATTAACTATTTGGTGTTTCACTAAACAAATTCAATTTAGCATTATAGCAAGTTTAATGAAAATGTAAGTGGATGTTAACATTATGTAACTAAAGTATTTTTTATTTGCTTATATACATGGTTATTAAGTTATTATTTAAATATTTAATAAAAAATTAATAAAATTTAATATATAAAAAGTTTTAATAAGTAAAGTAATCTTATAAAAAAAATTATTTGTGAACTAACTTGTTAATCTTTCACAAATGTAAACCTCCGGTATTACATTAGCAATATTTAACGCGGGTTCTAGAAAGTATTGAACGTAGGTTCCAAATCAATGTGGAAAGAAGAAATACTGAAAATGAAAAATTTCAATGTTGATTTTGAATTACTGTTGATATTTGAGATTTCATGTTGATTTTGAATTAATGTAGAAATTTGAGATTTCATGTTTTCATTATACTCTTACCGACGTTAAAGCTTAGAATATTGAATGAGTTACAAGCACAGTCAATGAAGAGTGGGAAATGTAGGGAAGGGAGCAGGGCATTCTACTGTTTGGTTTTTTTATTTTTGCTGCTGTGTCTATATATTTTTTTTTTTAAAAAAATAAGGTAGTGTAACTCAAGTGTATTATTTAATTCAATTATTTTGTGTTGATAAAAAAACATGGTATTTAATTTTTTTAATAATTTTTTTTTATATATGGATTAGAATATTCTATGTATTTCGTTTAATATATTTTTTTTTTCAATAAAAAAAAGTAAAGTTTGACAATATTTATTATTCAATAACTAATATGTAGAATCTTAATATTTTTTTGATAAGTTGACTGTTTTTTTTAGGTAATTACCTATGTATATATTTGAAACCGTATATGAAAACAATAATAGAAGTAAGACATGTTTTTGTATAAGCAAAGAGGGTCTAGATAGTACTTGAGACCGGTTGTACAATTGCTGACATGTCGATGATTCTTTGGTTCCTCTCTTCGAGTCTTCTTCCACAAATGTTGATGCTCAGTTGGGGTTGACCTGAAAAAGATACTATGAGATCAAGTTAGTTCTCTATGTGAATAGTGTATTTTGGTAATTGATAAAAACGGATCTTACACTTCCGCGGAGGATTTATTTATAGTGTTGATCATAGGCCCTTGCTATGATGACCCATATTTCAGTTATTTGTTGATGTGCATCATGGTCCTTGATTAATAGGGAGGTATATTGGTATATAGGTATGTTAGAATATTTGAAGAATATTTGTGTCATCTTTCAATTAATCAGTTTGTAGCTGATTTATCGAAGATACTTCTCGCGTATTCTGGGATACAAATTATGACTCATTAAGTGCTATTGTAACTTTTGTTACTGCCATTTATTGCATGTCTTAAGGTGTCCTTTGATTCGGGTGATCGGTCAGCTAGGTCGAGACTCGTCCGGTACCGACCAATACATTTGCTTTAGGGGTCCAACTGCTTTAGATGTTTTTTTTTTTATCTAAAGTGTCTATCTTAGAGCTCGACTCTCCGTTGGATGCGGTGGCATTCGATTGTTGTAGCCACACCAACCAGGTATGTCATGGTCGGGAAGGCACTCCGCAAGATTACTTTTTCTATATATACAACCTTTTTTTAATGATTTAAACGTTACCATGCCATTTAATGAATTCACGGTGGGGTCTTTCTGATCCTTAAAGTGGCACCGACCCAATTACATCCTAATTCTTAGGCGGCTCTTCAAGCGTTTAGAATTCTCTGTGATATTTTTAAGTTACAATCCACTTCTCAATCCTTTTTATTCTATTATAACTCTTGCCCGAGTAACTCCAGTGAGTTGGCTATCTTTGACAAGTTGACCAAGAAGTATTCGTTTTGCACCTTATACTTCATCTTATAAACATTTTAAAGAAAAATACTTCAAAAATCTTGTGGAGTCGGACGACAAGCCCTTTCTCTATGATGCGGAAGGGAAAACCAAATTTCTCTTTCATTGGACTCAAACTCCGACCAGATATGTTTCCTGGCCCAGGTCTTCAATGTCTTCCCAAGACAAGGAAATTTTTTGTGTGCTCGACCAACTCCCGAATAGGTTATCTACTTGGGAGTTGGTAGCATTGTACGATTCGTCCAAAAGGTGGACGAATCTGAGCGGTATGTGAAATTTCTTTTGCACACGGCCTTATTCATTATGTTGACGGGATGTTTAATTCGTTTGTGTCTTGCAGCGATTATGTCTCGGGTAGATCCAGAATCAGCCAAATACTTAAAACAAGGGTTTTTGACCATGATGGGGTTATTTTTTTTGCTTTTTACCAAAATGGGGTCCGTTTAAAAAAAATTACAAATTTAGGCAAGTCGTGCCAATTCGGCACGACTTCAGTATGACATGACAGAAGTCGTGCCAATTCGGCATGACTTCATATGCACAAATCATTCCAATTTGACACGACTCTGCCATGTCATACTGAAGTCGTGCCAACTTGGCATGACTTCTGCCACGTCATAATTTTTTTTAAAAATTTTATTGTTTATATATTGAGTAGTAAGTTATGTAATGTTAAAAATTAATTTGATACATAACTTTCTAAGAGTGTTAGTTTTAAAGAACAAAAAATTAGATAATCGTGTATGGATCATGTTTGAATTGAATGAATAAATACATAGATAAAGAAAATGAATGTTCTAAGAGTGCTATGAATGAATAAATACATAGATAAAGAAAATGAGGAAATTAATAATCAAACTTGTATTGAATTTTATTACTAAGCTTGTCTGTGCGGACAATTGCTTCTATTGTGACCTTCCGTTCTACAATATGAACATTTTTTTTGGCTAATTTGGAATTGAATCATCCATTTCGTTACGAATGCGTTGAGTGTCAGGTCTTCCTTATTGATGTCGACGCATGATGGGGTAAGGTAAGAAATTTGGTCCCGTGTAAGTAGACCAATAATCCAATTTTTGTTCCTTAAAACTAACACTCTTAGACAATTATGTATCAAATTAATTTTTAACATTACACAACTTACTACCCAATATAAACAATAAAATTAAAAAAAATTAAAAAATAAAAAAAAATTATGATGTGGCAGAAGTCGTGTCAAGTTGGCACGACTTCAGTATGACATGACAGAGTCGTGTCTAATTGGGACAATTTGTGCATATGAAGTCGTGTCGAATTGACACGACTAGCCTAAATTTGTAATTTTTTTTAAACGGACCCCATTTTGGTAAAAAGCAAAAAAAAATAACCCCATCATAGTTAAAACCCCTTAAAACAACTAAGACGTCAGGTGGCAAGTTGAACAGTCGTGCGTTGGTAGTTGGTCGAACACCTTGGGAAGAGTTGGAGAGAAATTCGGGGGTGGTGGCCACGTTGAAGGTCGAGCTGACTGAGTCTTCAAACTCTTTGAAGGCTACATTGTAAGTGATGGGGTTGCTTGATGAGAAAATGCGCCAAGTCAGTACTGAAGCTAACGAGACTAAGAAGGAGGTGCGGCCCTGAAGGCCGAGCTAGAAGCGGAAAAGGCCGGCTGTGCGAGGGTGGAGAGCGAAGCGGCCAACAAGGAGAAGGTGCTGACCCGAGAATTGGAAGAATGCCAATCATTCGTTATCCGTATCAGCAAAAAATTGCTTCTCCAAGACCACCACACCTCTTAGGAGGACCTTGTTCATCTCTTCCATTAAGCTTCCGCACCATCTTCCGCAAACATCCAAGAAAAGCTCATAGGAAATCCATCATTTGGTATCATGAGCAAAGGTTCTTCAAAGATGAGTAGTTCTTGGTCATTTTATTTTTGAGTTCTTCTTTAATCCGTGTTGTTCTTCATATTCCATATTGTCTTGCTGTTTTTTAATTTTTGCTTTGAATTGGTGTGCTGTTTGGAAATTCCAATCGGTGCATCTTGTTCAATTGTTCTTGAGCAATCTTTGTGCAATTTTTGGTAGGATTCCATATAGTTTGTGTTATTTTTTTATTTTAGGTATTTGAGTCCTTATTGCAATTTTATTTGGTTCATTTTATGTTCATTTGAGTCTTTTAATTTCTGAATCTATATGTGTTTTGTCTAGTCATGTTCTTCCAAAATGTCATCAAATCATAGTAGTACTTTGTTTGGCTTATTTGTTTCTTGATTTTGGTATAAATGCTTGATCTAAATCTTCTGTGTTTTTGATCCTTTGGTGCTTTTTATTTTTAGCTTGAGTTCATATTTGTGTTTAAATCTACACAAATTCCATTTCACCAATTCCATTGTGTTTTTCTTTTGGTATATCTTGCTGGTTTTTTTTTCCAGATTTACAGAATCCCCTGTTTTGCATAACTCTGTGCTGGTTGTTTTGCTTAAGAAAATTATTTTCCCACATAGGAAATTTCTGATCCTCTGGATTTTGCAAGATTGAGGTGTTAAGGAAAAGACAAAAAAAGAATCAGTTTCAAAAAAAAAAAAAAGAAAAAAATGATAAATATTATAAAAACAGTGTGCAAATCTGGCGCTACAACTGGCATAACTGAACACTGATTTTAGAAAATTTATTAAAAACAAATGGTTCATGCGTTTGGAGTGAAACCAACGCCAGAATTTAGTTAAGATCTTGAATTGTTTGCATATAAATTTTCAGAAGGAAATCTTAAAAGGCAAGCTCAGCATAAATCAGTTAAAATCACGCTGTCTGGACCATAACAATTATTTCAGTGGTGTTGTTTTTTATTTTGAAATCAAATCTAGTCCTATTCTCTAGGTTTCATTTTTTGTGCCATCCTTTCTTTGAGTACCTTTTTATTTGCTTGTCTAATTTCTTTGGAACTCTTTCTAGTTGTCACATTTAATTCCTTTTGTGTGGTACTGTTTTTCAAATTAATTTGTTTATTGCTTTAATTCTTTGACCTCTAAGCTTGGTGGTGGATTAATTATCAATTGGTACTTGATTGAGTGGGATTTGACTTGAGGGGAGTCTAGTTTGCTTAATAGGTGCTGGATTGAAGAATTAATTACCTAATTCCAAGAGGAACAAAGGCAAGGGGCAGAAACAAACACCTTCTAAATACACCACATACATTGGAAGGCCCAACAAAGAAGAGACAACAAAAAGAAGTGCAAATAGAAAAATCAACAAAAGGGAGTTCATCTAATTTCTTTCAACTTAACTCTTGTTAATTACTTGTTTAATTAAGAAATTAGATGGTGAGTGTGTCTTCAAGGGCTCCAAGTGTCCAAGAAGCCTCACCTAGGGCCGACTAGTTTAGAACTATCTAGTTTAGCAATTGTTAATTGTTTTAATTGCATCTCTTTGCTTTAATTAGCTACGCTTATTAATTGTCTTTGTATTGTTTAAAGCTTTGTTAAATTTGCTTGGTTGATTAGATAGTTTGCATTGTTTCTTAACTTCAAAATTTGATTTCTCCAACTTGATTGTGTTTTAAGTGGTTTACTAAGAGAAAGATTTGTGTGAAGATTTGGAGGGATAGTTTTTGGCTAAGGCAAGACTTGGTATTTAAGTAGTCCATTGTGACTCACCTCTCTTACCTGGAAAACTACCTTCTTTAACTTCCCTCATTTTTCTCAAAGTAAAACATTTCTAGACACATAGCTCTAGTCATGTCTTCTCCTTCTTCAAAGTCTATGGAAAGTGATATGAAATCCATCAAATCCCTTTTGAAACAACTTTCCAAAGATATTCAATCAATTTCATCTAAACAATTGGAGAATGAGGCTAAAACTAATAAATTGACTAAAGCAAAGGATGAGAAGTCTCAAATTTCAAAAAAATTACATTCTCATGCATATAGCTCTCAAGTTTATGATTCTTTTGGGGAAGAAAGTCTTGGGATAAATGAACCACCCCCTAGGAGAGCTAGAAAAGAGAGACAAGAAAACCTAAAGGAGGTTAAGGTAGAGCTACCTCATTTCTATGGAAAAGAAGATGTAGAAACATATCTATATTGGGAGATGAGGGTAGAGCAATTGTTTGCTTACAACCATGTGAGTGAAGAAAAGAAAGTACCCTTAGCTACCTTAAGTTTTCAATGTGATGCTATGTATTGGTGGAATGCCCTAAAAAGAGAGAGACATCTCCACAAGGACCCTCCCATTACATCTTGGAATGACCTTAGGGGAGCCTTGAGATGTCACCATATTCCCTCACATTACAATAGGAAGTTGATGGACAAGTTCCAAAGACTTCATCAAAAAGATTATGTGAAGAAGAATATTGGCAAAAGATGATATCATATATTGAGAGGGCAAGGATTAACGAAGACAACCATACCACCATAGCTAGGTTTCTAAGTGGTCTCAAACTTGAGATAAGAAACAAAGTTGAACTTTTACCTTATAGAGATTTAAATGACTTGATTCAACTTAGCATTAAAGTTGAAAAACAAATTTTGAGAAAACAATCAAGTCAAAAACAAAGTTCATACTATGTATCTTATGACAAGGATGAGTTCCATAGAGGGGAAGAACATATACAAGAAACATCTCTAGAACATTCCCAAAACCTAACCAAGCATTTCTCTCACACTCAAGCTAGAGAAATTCCATGTTTAGAATACCTTGGCAATGATCAATTAGCATTTCAATGTTCCAATGAAAGATCTATGATCTTAACGGACAAAGATGAGAATAGTAGCCAAGAAAAAGAAGCTAGTGAGAGTAATGAAAATGTAAAAATAGAAAAGCAAGAGAACCTTGTGAAACAAAAGGCGTGGGAGAAGAGTGTTCCTTCCCACAAGGTCATTCAACAAGGCAAGCACATTGAAAATACCCTTGAAAACATGCTTCTTGTTGAACAACCTAGCCTCACCTTTTGTAAAGGAACACTTGCAAGCATAAGCAAAAAAGAAGAGTCTTTAAAAGAAGCTTGCATAGATAAAGATAAAGTAGATTATTTATCATATGTGCTAGGATATCACCAATTGAATGTCAAGTTATCTATAAGCATCTACAAAAGCAATTTTTTATGTGAGGTAGTGCCTAAAGAAACTTGTCATGTCTTATTGAGACAACCATTGCCAAGTGTACAAATTCTCATAAACAATGGTTGTAACAACGAGACTATCTTTACACATAAGAGAGAAAGTCTTCATGAAGGAGAACTCATTGGTCAAATTAGAGTTGATAAAACTCTAGCGCTTTTAAAAGGAAAACTTTTGTCCCCCATGAGAAAAGAGGTTCAAAGACATTACCTTAGGTACAATTCTTGTTTTCAAACTACACCTAAGGCAATGTCTCAAGAACTCTATACTCCTTCACCTTTTGCAAATGATCCTTGGGAAGACACAAATTTCATATTAGAGCTTCATAGGAAAACAAAAGGTTTTGATTCCATTTTCATGGATATGGATAAACTCTTCTCTAGAGAAGTGATACATCCTCATGGTTTATCTTCAAGCATAGTGTTGGATAGAGCTCCAAATTTCGCAAACCATGATTTGAGGATTCTCTTGGGAAAACTTGCAACTAAGTTGTACACTTTAAATTCTTATCATTCTCAAAAGCATGGTCAAAATACATTTGAAAATCTAGCTCTTTCTACTATGCCTAGAATAATCATAAAGGACAAACACAACTCTAGAGATGAGCATACATACCATAGTGTAGTTCACAAAACTACCAATATTTTCCCATTTGAAGTTGTATATGGACTTAATCCTCTTTCTCCTTTAGATTTATTACCCCTTCCTAATCCACATACCTTTGTGCATAAGGAAGGAGTTACAAAAGATGATTTTTTTAAGAAAATGCATGAGAGGATCCAAGAACAAATACAGCAACAAATAGAGAAATATTATGAGAAGTTGCCAAAAACAATAGAAAAACAAAAGGAATGGCAACTTCCTAAAATTAATGTTTACACAACTGCTCAAACTAACACATTTGATTTGTTTGATGACTCACAGAGATGGACATTTGATCCTGGAGGACGAGCCTAGTTTTCAAAATAAGAATAAGGCTGTTGTTCGAGATCAAACCTGTAGATCTGAGGACAGATCCTCTCAAGAAGGAGGGGATGATGGAAACCATCCAGCCACACACATCCACATAATGATGATGAAGAAGAAACATTGGATTTGAGGACAAATCCTTTTCAAGAGGGAGGGGATGATGGAAGAGGCCCAAGCCCATAATAGAAAAAGCCCAAGCCCAAGCCCAAATACAAGTTCAAGCTTCAACTCAAGCCCAACAAATAGAAGATATGGGCAAACTAAACATCATTGGATGTCTTTCTTTTGTAATTACTTTTGAGTATTTTTAGTAGAACATAAAGGGAGGTGTAGATATAAATATAAGAGGTGCAAATGTATAAAGCTAAGTCACACCTTCCATGTGACACAAAAGAAGGTGTATGTATAGATTTAGGAGGTGCCAAAAATAGAAACCAAGTCACACTTCCCTTGTGACTAAGAATTGGCTCCAAATTCAAATGCTTCTCATTTGAATTTCCCTTCACTTTCTTTTGAATTTCCAGCCCTCTAAACACTATAAATAAGAGGGCTTGGCTCATGTATTTGCAAGATTAATTGAATAGTGAAATGCTGCCAAAATTGTGCCATTCTCACTCCTTGCCTAAACTCTCTTAGGAATAGGCTTTTAATCTTCAAACCTTTCACCACCTTCAAAGGGGCTGGCCAAACCTCCCCATTTCCACACTCTTCATGCACCTTCAAGGTCACCACACCTCTTAGGAGGACCTTGTTCATCTCTTCCATTAAGCTTCCGCACCATCTTCAACAAACATCCAAGAAGAGCTCATAGGAAATCCATCAACAAGTTGGGAATCACTTCTGCAAATAAGCTTTGTAACCTCCAAATCTAGGGCTAGATTGAGACTAGCTATGATGGCTTGATACTCAACCTTATTGTTTGATGTTTTGAATTTAAACTTCAATGCTTGCTCGAAAAGAACGTCACCTGGCCCTTCGAGCACCACCCCTGCACCGAGCATTTCTCTTTGGTCGGACGAGGGTTGAGCTCGACTGCAAAATCAGCTAAAGCTTATATTTAATTGCCCCCCTAAGTTGGTACTGAAGGCACACTTGTCATGGTTGAGCCTCAAGCCATGGTCGCGAAGGGCTTGAAACACTTCTTGTAGGTCTTTGACATGCTATTGGCATGAGTCAGATTTGACCACAATTTCGTCCACATAGACTTCAACGTTCCGTCTGAGTGTCCCCTTGAAAATGTAGTCCATCATTCATTGATAGGTGGCACCTGCATTTTTAAGACTGGATGACATGACTTCATAATAGAAATTGTTACAATCAGTCATGAACGTTGTCTTTTATTTGTCTCTCGGATGCATCTGAATTTGATTATATCCAGAATATGCATCTAAAAAACTTAAGATGGTGTGGTCGACCACTCCATCGATGAGACGGTCAATGCTCGGTAGAGGATAAGAATCTTTGGGACGAGCTTTGTTGAGGTCGGTATATCAGTACACATCCTCCACTTACCATTCAATTTTTTGACCATGACCACGTTGGTCAACCATGTAGTGTAATGTGCTTTTTTGATGAAGCCGACTTTTACCAACTTCTCAACCTCTTGTTGTGCAGCAACACACTTTTCTACGCCCATCTTTCGTTCTTTTTGGGCTACGAGTTTGGTTTCTTTGTAAATGGAGAGACGATGTGTAGTAACATTCAGCCTTACCCCCGGCATGTAGGCAACTATCCAAGCAAACAAATCAGTGTTATCAATCAAATTTTAGCTTACCAGCTTGCTGTCGTCCGGTTTTAGAGACGTTCCCAGGTGTGTCGTATGTTCATCATCTCAAGGTAGAGGGCGAAGATCCTCACCAAGCTCAATACGAGCTTCATCGAGCCGAGGGTCATGATTGACGAGGGAGACCATATGCTCTTTTGTCCTTCTGTCTTGGGATCGTTCCCTGATGGTTTCCCTACACCTTGGAGAGCGTCCCCTCCTTCCTACGATGATGAGGTCCTGTATAACCGGCTGGTTGCTTCAACCTTCAAACTGGCGACATAACATGCCCGAGCCGTATTTTTATCGACATGAGCCGTTATGATGTCACCGACTACCGTCCAAGCAAGGTGGGGAGTGGACACTATTACCTGTAGGGGATTTATGGACGATCGTCCAAGCAATATATTATAAGAGGTATTTGCATTTACCAAAAGATACCTGATATTTATTATCTTGCAAAGATACCGCTCTTCCCCGAACGTAGTGTATAGATCAATGAATCCTCTTGTGTCCTCCTACGTCCTCCTGCTCCCTTGAAAATCCAAAAAATATGTTCGTCATAGGGTTGGTTTTCTGATAGCATTTCCTTCATTCCGTTTCAATTTTTGTGGTGGATTGCGGAAGCTTAATGGAAGTGGTGGACAAGGATGGCTCCAATGGAGCTATGGTTTCCTTGAAGGTGCATGATAGGTATGAAGAGTGATTGGTTGGGTCATATCACTTGGAAAAGGTGAAGAAGAAGATTAAGGTGTCTATCCTAGAGAGGCAAGACAAGAAAGTGAGAAAGCATGCAATCTTGACAGCAATTCACTCATTCATTAATCTTGAAAATTCATGAGCCAAGCACCCCTTTTTATAGCTTAGAGGTTCGATCGTTGTACAAGAGAATTGGTGGGAAATTCAAAAAGAAAGGGTTTGAAAAGTGGTGCCTATTTTGGAGTCACAAGGAAATCATGACTTAGGTGTGCTCCATGTGACTCTTTCTAGGTATATGACGACCTAGGTTAATTTAAGATTTTTCAAGAAACCCTAATTTAACCTAGGTTGGTTTTTGGGTGCCTAATCCAACTCTAATAACAATTAAGAAAAATAACAAGTAAAAATCCTATTCTAGTTTTGACAAGAAAATAAATTCTACTCTACACTAGGTTTATGGCATTTTTGAACATGTATAGGAATGTTTTTCTGCCAGCAGTAGCAGAGTTCCAGTCTTCTTGTCTTGCCATGGACCAAGTAGTTAGGCCTGAACTTGAGCCTAAACTTGGCCTTCTTCCTTCATCCCCTCCTTCTTGAAGAGGATTTGTCCTGAAATCACATGTTTCTGCCTCTTCATCCTCACTACCTGCAAAAGGTGTTAGATTCATAACATTGAAGGTAGTATGTACTTCGTATTCCTCAGGCAGGTCATTTGATATGCATTATTATTGATTCTTTTGAGGACTTGGAAAGGACCATCTCCTCAGGAACTAAGCTTAGACTTCCTCTGATTAGGGAATCTATCTTTTCTAAGGTGAAGCCAAACCCAGTCTCCTTCTTCAAAAAATCATCTCTCTCTTCCCCTTATTGCTATGTTTCATGTATTTCTTTGTTTGTTGTTGTATTTGATTTTTAATCCTCTCATGCATTTTCATTACAAATTCAGCTTTTGTTATTCCTTCCTTATGCACAAATTCTTGTGGATTTGGTAAAGGTAACAAATCCAAAGGAGTAATAGGATTAAATCCATACATAGCCTCAAATGGAGAAATATTAATAGTTTTATGAACTACTCTATTATATGCAAAATCAATATGAGGAAGGTACTCATCCCAAGATTTGTGGTTTCCTTACATGATTGACCTAAGCATAGTGGAAAGAGATTTATTGACAACTTCAATTTGTCCATCCATTTGAGGATGACAAGAAGTTGACAAGTTCAACTTAGTTCCTAGCCTTTCCCAAAGAGCTCTCCAGAAATGGCCACAAATTTAGGATCTTTATCTGATACTATGGTCTTAGGCAAACCATGTAGTCTTATCACTTCTCTAAAGAAGAGCCTAGAGATGTTTTTAGCATCATCCACTTTAAGGCAGGGTATAAAATGAGCCATCTTGTTGAACCTATGCACTACCATAAAGATGGAATCAGAACCTCTTTGTGTCCTAAGAAGTCCTAATATGAAATCCATGCTTATGTCTTCCTAAGGACCACTTGCAAAAGGTAAAGAAGTGTAAAGTCCATGAGGCATTGTCTTAGACTTAGCTTTTAAACATGAAATTCATCTATGACAATCTATTTGGACATTTTTCCTCATGTGTGGCCAAAAGAATTTTCCTTTTAAAAGCTCAAGAGTTTTATAAACTCCAAAATGGCCCATGATTCCTCCTTCATGTGATTCTTTTACAAGGAGTTTTCTATGTGTTCCTTGAGGTATGCAAAGTTTTCCTTCTTTAAATAAGTACCCCTAAGAAACATAAAAAACCTCCTTGTGCTCTATGTTGGCACTTAGCAAAAGTGGATGCAAAATCCTGATCTTCTTTATAAAGTTCAAGTATGTTTTGAAATCCAAGAATTTGGGCTCCATGTTTAGAAAAGAGGGAATGTCTCCTTGATAGAGCATCCACCACAATATTTGTATTGCCCTTCTTGTATTTGATAACATATGGAAATTGTTCAAGAAATTCCCTCAACTTTGCATGTCTTTTGTTCAACTTGTGTTGACCCTTCCAATATTTCAAAGACTCATGATCACTATGTATGACAAATTATTTTGAGACTAGATAGTGTTTCCAATTCTGCAAAGCCCTCACAAATGCACAGAGCTCTTTTTCATAGGTGGGGTAGTTGAGGACTGCACCATGGAGTTTTTCACAAAAGTATGCAATTGGGTGCCCACCTTGCAACAATACAACACCTATTCCTATTCCCGATGCATCA
The DNA here is from genome assembly GCF_051622355.1 of Phaseolus vulgaris. Lineage (NCBI taxonomy): Eukaryota > Viridiplantae > Streptophyta > Magnoliopsida > Fabales > Fabaceae > Phaseolus > Phaseolus vulgaris. The sequence continues at coordinate 13,578,429 of NC_143508.1, forward strand.
CACTCTAGCTCAAATTTTTTTGAAAAGTTTGGTAAAGCTAGAATGGGTGCATTGGTAGGTTGAGTTTTCAACCTTTGGAAGGCTTTCTCATGCTTCTCCGTCCAACAAAATGGAGTGTCTTTCTTCACTAACTAATTGCGTGGTGAAGCTAGACTTGAGAAGTTAGGAACAAATCTCCTATAAAAACTTGCTAAGCCATTGAAGCTCCTAACATCTCCTACATTTTTTGGGGTTGGCCACTCTTGGATGATTTTGATTTTCTCGGGGTGTACCCCATTTTTGTTAACTATAAAACCTAAAAACACTACACTATCTACACAAAAAGTACATTTATCTATATTAGCAAAAAATCTATATTTCCTAAGCACTAAAAGAACTTCCCTAAGGTGACTTAGGTGGGACTCTAGGCTTTGACTATATACTAATATATCATCAAAAATAAACTACTACATATTTACCTATGCAATCTCTAAGGACATGATTCATAAATGAAAGTGCTAGGTGCATTAGTGAGTACAAAAGGCATCACGAACCATTCATATAGTCCAAATTTGGTCTTAAAAGCAGTTTTCCACTTATCACCTTCTTTGATTGTTATTTAGTGGAGGTTGATAATATTCATTCATACTAAGACTCCCCTCACCATGTGAGTCATTCGACCTAGAACTAAATGCATGTGATTTTTTTAATTTTCTAATCTATTAATCTTTTTCTCTAACAAGTTTCAACTCCTCTTCCAATATTGCAAGATGGGCATTTCGTTTTTATCTTCCAAAATTTGAGCCTCATGTTGCAATCGTCTAAGTGATAGTGATTGAAAATCTTTAGCCAATTGTTTTAAAAGAGATTTTGTAGATTTTCTATCACTTTCACTATGACTTGAAGAATGAGTAGATATATTTAAAGTTATGTGATAAAAGTAATTTCCAAAAAGAAAAATAGGTGGAGTGAAGTAGGTAATCTTCCAGAAAAAGGAGATGGATCACTAGGATCTCTTAAGTACCAAGCCTTTTCTTGCCAGATACTATCCCACAACACTTTCACATACCTTTCTCTAAGCAATTTACTTAGAGAACAATCAAAGATGAAAACAAAATTTTGATGTAAGAAATGTGCAAAGCAATAAAAGACAATTGAAAATTGCTATCTAGAAAGCTTTTAAAACTAGGCGTTTCCTAAGGTGAGGCTTCTTGGAACTTGGAACCTTGAAGACACACTTACCGACTAAACGAATCAAAGTCTTGCAAATTACAACTCAAAGAAATATAAAAGAAAAATTAGGTCAACAATTTTGATGCACAAAACAAAATTAAGACCTATTTTATACACTCATTCACTTGTAGCTCCTTTATGTATATTTTTTTGTGTAAGTTTGTTGTTGTCCCTTGCTATGCCTCTTAGGATATTCAACCTTGGATATTCAATTTTTACCTTCTTTAGTGATGTAGCTTACACACAAAAATTTCAGCTCCATAACTCACCAAAGCACTTTTTAGGTCACTTCCACCAAGAGAGGTCAAACAAGTTTAAAGCAATAAAACTCAATTTAAAATTAAGGACTACTGCAAATGGAGTTGATATTTGACATGACTTGAAAGAGTATTTAAGAAAATTGACAAGCAAAAGGTTAAGGTACACAAGAAAAGGTAGCACACAAATTGAAACCTAGAGAATGGCACTACAATAAATGAATAAAACCAAAATTGCACTACAAAATTTTGTGTGAAATATTTTCTCAACTTGCTGAATTTATGCTGAACAGATTACTCCAAATTTTAATTTGAAATTTAAACCACAAAAACCTCAATGTTTAAGCTCAATTCAGGTGCTGAAATTTCACAAAAACAGTGCGCCAAATAATTGCAATAATATTTTCAAATTCACTACCGCTTCAAATTTTTTTTAGAGTCAGAATTTTGCTCTCTGTCCGTTTTTCATTTATCATTTTTTTTCTATTTTGATTTTTGCTATCCTTTTTTTCACTGTTTTTAACACATCAAACAGCTCAAATCCTGAATTTCAGAATTTTTCACTAACGAAATTAATTTTTATAAACATTTTCAGCCAACACAAAAACTTTGTAACATAGGAATCCTAAACTGGAATTAAAAACAAAATTGAAAACTTCAAAAACACAATGGAATTATGTGGAAATTGAACTTGTATGGAACTAACAACAAGTATGAACTCAAATATGGAAAAAATAAATGAACCAAAGCTCAAATTCAGAATAGAAATTGAACTTAAATTAAAATCAAACAACCAAAATTAACAACAAAAATATTACATAGAATTGATGACAATTTTTGATGCACATGACATTGACATTACTTGAATGATTCAAAAATTAAAATGACTCAAATGTAAACCGTTTGCACTATTTAAAACATCAATAAGACTCAAATAAAATAAAACAAAACAACTCACTCAATAGAAACCTATAAAATGCAAAAGGGAATGTTCAAGAACAATTGAACAATTAAAACCGAACAGAAATTTAAAAACAACAACAGAAACTAAAATTAAAACTAAAATAGCAAGACAATTCAGGATTATGATGAACGGCACAAAATTAAAAACAACACAAAAATATTAAAAGAATAGAAGGAACTTATCTCTTGAAGAACCTTGGCTCAAGATACCAAATGACAGCATTGCCTTCATTTCGTTTGAATTTTTGTGGTGGATTGTGGAAGCTCAATGGAAGTGGCAAACAAGGATGGCTCCAATGGAGCTATGGTTTTCTTGAAGGTGCATGATAGGTATGGAGAGTGATTGGTTAGACCATATCACTTGGAGAAGGTGAAGAAGAAGATTAAGATGTTTATCCTAGAAAGGAAAGACAAGAGAGTGAGAAAGCATGTGATCTTGGCAGCAATTTACTCATTCATTAATCTTGAAAATTCATGAGCCAAGTACCCCCTTTATATAGCTTAGAGTTTCGGCCATTGTACAAGAGAATTGCTGGGAAATTAAAAAAGAAAGGGTTTGAAAAGTGGCGCCTATTTTGGAGTCACAAGGCAAGCATGACTTAGGTGTCATGTGACTCTTTCTAGGTATATGATCGACCTAGGTTGATTTAGGAGTTTTCTAGAAACCCTAATTTAACCTAGCTTTGTTTTTAGGTGCCTAATCCAACCCTAATTACAATTAAGAAAATTTACAAGTAAAATTCCTATTCTACTTTTGATAAGAAAATAAATTCTAATTCTAATTCTAATCTACACTAGGTTTATGGCCTTTTTGAACATGTATACGAATGTTTCTCTGCCATCAGTAGCAAAGTTCAGTCTTCTTGTTTTGATGTGAGTTGATTTTGGATTTAGCCATTTCAGGTGTGACACTTTACTTAGGATTGAGATTTTATCAATTATATGGTGAGAACCCAAAGAAAATCCCTACTGGACACAAACTTAACCAAGTGGTTAAGTAAGTGTGAATGTTCACTTCTAGAGGGTAAAGGAAAAATACAAGTATATTGTGATTGATGTTGAAGGGCGAAAGTTAAATAAACATGGAAGGAAACATAAGAGCATGATATAAACCGAATTGACAATGGAGGAAAAACAAGAACATAAGAACACAAAGATACATGGAGTAATGGAAAAATGGAAAAAAATGAAGGAAGGAAAAGTTTATGAGATGGAAGAGAATTGGTCATGCCACTTGGAGTGTGGTCTTCTTCCAAGATAAGTGAGATGGCCGCCACTTGAGAGCTCTCCAATCACTCAAGATGAGACCTAATGCTAAGAGAAGACAAGCCTCACAAACACCTTACACAATTTGTGCAGAGTAACTTTTCTATTCAAATTCAACATGAAAATACATGGAGTATGGCACCCTATTCTAGCCTATCTTTGCTATTTGGACCCCTAAAGTGAGCCCAATTTATTTAAAACTTGTTTTATTCTTAAGAAGACCAAAAGGAAGAACAATTGATGTTCTGGTCTTTGCCCATTTCTTCTTCTGGTGAGGTTTTTTAGATCCTTGGTGGGCTCTTTACTTGAAAGTTGAGATGACTTCTCATAGTGTGGATGGTAATGTGAGTCCTTGGTCATCTTCTTGTTGGCTTGGATTGTATCAAGTATCTTCTTGGCCATGGATCTAATAGTTGGGCCTGAACTTGGGCCTGAGCTTGGACTTCTTCCATCACTTCTAGTATAGAATATCGACGGATCTCCCCTGATCAACCAAAACCTTGGTGATGACAAATTTATCTATTTCCACGACGATGACCATGGGGTCGTCCTGGGATGGGTCGATGGCAGTGAAGTCGTCACTGTGAAGGTGATTGACGACATCTTCAGTCGGCTCTTGTAGCTACCGAGTGAATCGACTGAATGACTCGAAGGTTCTTCTTCTGAGCGAAACTTGAACATCCACCTCCAGCGAATCCTCCAGCGATCGTATTTACCTGTCTTGCTCAAAGAAATTGCTCAAAGAAGGATGCTTAAAGCTGGGTTGCTGCTTGTGGGGCTTTTGTTTTGTGTATTTAGAATTTGTTAAATCACTCTTAGTCAAATCCAAAGCTAAAGAAATCAAGATCTTTTAAAGAAAATTGTTTTTCAAAGTAAGTGAAAAACAACCTGTTGTTTCTACGTTTCAATCGGTTGTTTTACACTTGGTGTTTTTGAAAAGCTAAAATTGGCTGACTTTACAAGTCAAAGCCAAATCAATCGATTGAATCGAGGTTTCAATCGATTGTTTTTTTAAAAACATAACATATTTTATTTAACTGTCAAAATTGTTTTAGCTTGATATGCATCTGTTTTGGGCTTTGAATAATTGAACCAAATGGCTATTTTTTGTGGGTTTATAACTGGGTTTTGAATGTCAATTATAAACATCAATCCGATTACTGAAAAAGGATTCAAATTTTTTCAAAAAGTTGCAAGATTGTTATATGCGTTGCCTTGGTCAAAAGAGTGAAATAAGAGTTGTGTTTTCCTTCATGTATCAGGTGTAACTTGTTCTATTCATTTTTGTATTCCTGTTTACTTTTTAATACTGTAAAGTGTTTTGTATTTCAAGTCAGAGGGTGTTCTAACAGTGTGTGGTGGTGGTGCACCAAAGAGGATGTGTAGTCTTGAAGGTATCAAGATAGGCTCTTTGGTGTGTTTGTTTTTGTAATCTGTTGTTGATTACAAAGTGGATTATCCAGAGTTTTTTCTGGGATTGGATGTAAATCAAGTTATGAGTGAACCAGTATAAAAACATTGTGTGTAAATCTCTTTCTCCCTTTCTGATTTTAAATATGTTTAAATATGTTTTTGTTGAAGTGCTGGTAAGAACAATCAATTGATTCGCGAAAACAACCGATTATTTTTCTGGAATCAGTTTAAATACATTATGTTTCTTGGTTGATTTGATTGCTTTATCTGTAATTCTGCATTTACTTTCATTCTTATACAGTATTTGCAAAAATCTTTCAAAAACAATTCACCCCCTTCTTGTTTAGCCCTACATTTCTAACAATGTGAGCCTTCTCGCCCTTGCCGGTCATATTGTTCTTTTCTATTTGGATGATAGATTAAGCTTGTTGTGAGGCTGGGGTTATCCTGGTCTTGCTACTTGTGGAGGTATTTTTCGTGGGAGTATAGGGGAGTTTATTGGTGGTTTTTCTGCGTTTATTGACCTTCACACTGCTTTGGCTGCTGAGTTTTATGGATTTATATATGCTATGGAGGAAGCTCAAAAGATGGATCTTAATAATGTATGGCTTGAATGTAATTCTACCTTGGTTAGTGGTGCATTTACTATTAAGACAAATGTTCCTTGATTGCTTCGTAATCGATGGAATACTTGTCTTAATTACTGTGGGAAAATTAGTTTTAAGGTTACTCATATTTTTCGTGAAGGGAATGTGTGTGGGGATAAGTTGGCTAACTTAGGATTTATTCATAGAGACTCATTTCATTTGTATAATAGGCTTCCATCTAGTCTATTCTTAGAGTTATTTATGAATAGGTCTAGACTACCTATGTATCGTTTTTGTTAACATATGAGTTTTGGTCTAATCCCCCCATATTTGTTTTTTGTATTTTTGTATTTTTTCTTTTAATAATACTTTTTTCATGTGATGACATATGATTGTAGTTATTTGGGGTGTCAGCCTAACTAAGATGTCAAGCTGCATAGTGATGCCTAACATGAAACCTTTTATATAAAAAAAGTGAATAGCAAAAATTATAATCTATTTAAAATTAATGAGGGTTTGGAAGAAGTGGTAAGGGTTCAGAAAACCCTTGGAAGTGATTGGTGTTTGCAAAACCGCCAAAAATCAATTGTCATTCTAGGGGTTAGTAAAAACTGCCGATAATCCGTTAATGACATTGGATTTTCCAGGGGAAAAACAAACCACGGTAATGTACTTAGTGAGGATTAAAACTTCTGGAAAGGCTAAAGATAATCCCTATTAAAAATAATTTTTCTAGTAGTGAAGAGGAGCTATATTGAAGAGAGAAATATAGAGTTAGAGGCTGATTGTGGTGCCATTATTCAAAAAGGCTTGCCTCTAAAATCCAAGGACCCATTTTTAGCATTCGAGACTCTATAGGTGCTTTATCTATGGACAACGCCTTACTGGATTTGGGGGCAAGCATAAATTTAATTCCTTTGGAAATGTTGAAGAAAATAGGTGAATGGGAGATTAAACCCACCAAGATTATGCTACAGTCACTACAAGAAAAAATGATTTTGACGAGGTTTTATTTTTACATTACCAAGCATTAAAACCTCATTAAGTCATTTACCCAGGGTTGTAGTTTCCCCCACTAAACCATCCATGGGTGTTCCCCGAGGTTTTTTTAAACCCTGGGAAAACGCTTTCAAAACCTCTGTTAAATACCATTGGTTTAAGAACCTTTGTAAAATACCATGGGTTTCAAAACCTTCGTAATATACCCTGAGTTTCAAAACCTCCGTAATATACCATGAGTTTCATAACCTTCGTAAAATAGCATAGGTTGTATAACCTCTATAAAATATCACAGGTTTTATAACCTCTGTAAAATACCATAGGTTTCATAACCTCTGTAAAATATCATAGGTTTCATAACCTCTGTAAAATACCTTCGGTTTTAAAACCTTTGTAAAATACCATAGGTTTCATAACCTCCATAAAATGTCATAGGTTTCATAACCTCTGTAAAATAGCATAGGTTTCATAACCTCCATAAAATATCATAGGTTCCATATCCTCCGTAAAATATCATAGGTTTCAAAATCTTCATAAAATATCATAGGTTTCATAACTTCCATAAAATATCATGGGTTTCATAACCTCTGTAAAATATCGTAGGTTTCATAACCTCCGTAAAATATCATAGGTTTCAAAACATCTGTAAAATACCATAGGTTTCAAAACCTTCGTAAAATACCTTAGGTTCCAGAACCTTCATAAAATACCATAGGTTTCAGAACTATGAACATTTTGTTTTTGTTTTTTTTGTTCATTTATCATTATCTTTTTTCTAAATAATTAGCATAATACTTTTAGGGAAATTTTTTATTATGTACAACTAACTGTTGGGTGATCAATGAGTTCACTTAGCACGAGATGACACTTCCATTGTATCTTTTTTTTTCTTCAAATAAAACACAAAGTGAATCTTACAAACAATCAAGAATAGAGATAAAAGCCAAAATTCAGTGATTTAGACCATGTAAAGAAGTCAATCCAAGGAGAAATGGGAACTACATTTAGAAGTATTAAAAATCATTTTGTCGTAATTCACCTTGCATCACATGCACATGCAAGACACAATAAACGATTCTGACTAAGACATTACATTAAAATCACTAACATTTATCCACAATATAATTATAAATATGTATCATAATTAGAAATGTAAAATTTGAAAAATGGAACAAGTTATTTAACTTTAAATATTATCGATATAGGATTGAACATAGTCAATTCGGAAGACAATTGATCTTGATAATTTAAAAAAAAAATACATCATTGTCTCAAATCTTTTGTCACTTATTTTGTATAATCATTGTTTTTTTTTTGTTTAAATCGCTTGTTTTGTTCATGTTATAGTACAAAATAAAACCAGATAATCAATGTTACATATAAAATCATCAATATTGAATATGGTCTAATATTAACAATACTAATGGACACAAAAACGCATACTCTCAATACAAGTAAAATATCTCATTCAAGAAGAGAGGTGCATATATGTGGAGTTCGCGTCATCTTTTTGTCTTATTCTTATACTATTCACGATATAGACTCATCCTATAGTGTGTAGTTTCCAGTGCCTGATTCTTCAAAACTTGATACTACAAATGTAACTTGTTTCCCAAGATATTCGTCCAGATTTAAAAGATGTTCTACCAAACACTTTGAAAAATAGATCAATTAAAAGCAAGAATATTATAAAAAAAACAACTTATCTCCCATTTAAAAGATAAAACATTATAAAACATTAGGTTAATGGAAAATATACGACTGAGTACACTTGAAGTTACACTCTCACTCTAACTAATTCTGAACACAATGGAATGATGCCTCACAACTCATCCTGAACATCAAGGAGAAATACAAATGGTACGACATTTACTTAACAGGGGAATTAGGTGTAAAAGTATTACCTTAAACCTGTACCTTAGCTATATAAGCTAAACATCTTATAAAATAAATTGAAAAATAAATAAAAGCTAATAATAAGAATGGAGGTTTCTATACTGAGTAAATAAGAAGAGTTTATTGTAATGGTCAGCAAGAACATAAAGTGGCTTTCTAATAAGCCTGCACTATCCCTGAAAGATAAAAACTATAATTTCTTTTTTTATAAAATCTCTCATGTTAGGCATCACTATGAAACTTGACATCTCAGCTAGGTTGACACTTCAAGTAACAACTATCATCTGCCACCACATGAAAAACATATTATTTAAAAAAAAGGAAATACAAGCAAATATGGGGGGAATAGACCAAAACTCATATATAAAAAGTCTAACAAAAGCAATACATAGGTAATATATACCTATTAATCAAGAATTCTAAGAAAAGACTAGATGGAAGCCTATTATACCAATGCAATTGTTCTCTATGAATAAACCCTAAGTTAGCAAGTTTGTCAGCACATGCATCCCTTCACGAAAAACGTAAAAAATCTGAAACCTGATTTTTCCACAGTAATTAAGACAAGTGTAACACCTATTACGAAGAATCCAATGAACATTAGTCTTAGCAGTAAATGCAACACAAACCAAGGCAGGATCACATTCAAGCCATAAACTAGTAAGACCCATCTTTTGAGTTTTTTCAATAACATGTATAACTTCATAAAATTCAACAACCAAAGCAGTCTGAATATGAAGGAAATCAAAACTTTCCAAAGTACTAGAGTTTTGGAAGGAGGAATATATGGAGACCAAATGATTTTACCCCAACCACAGGGAACTCCGGCATCCAAGAAAAATTTCCTAGCAGATTTGAGAGTGAAATGACCAGAGTCTTCCAGAATCCAATTAGGAGTATCTTGTTCCTGCCTAATCATGATATGTTCAAAAAAATGATTCACCTGTTGTAAAGGCAAGGGAATAATCCAATCATAACCATTCCAAAATTGGGAAATTGTAGCCATCAGGATTCTAGAACCATCATTCCATAAATTAGTAACAGTACCTATACCAACAGTCCAAGAGGTATGTTGAAGAATAGTGTCATAAAACTGTTTAATTCCAGGCCAAATAGAAGAGGATCTATAAGCCAATCTAAGTTGGTACTTAGGTTTAAAAACTTTGGCTTTCAAGAGAAGATACTAAGGCTTATTACTATAAGTAAAATTCCAAGTAAGCTTAAGAAGGTAAGCATTATTTTCGTGTTGAAGGTTATTAATCTTCAAACCTCCATTCTCAAGAGGAGAACAAATCTTAGCCCAAATAATTGTACCTATTCCTTTCTTCATAATATCACCAGTCCAAATAAAACTTATGCTCCACTGCTCAACTTGCTTAAGAGTAGAAACAAGCCATTTATACACCTTAAAACTATAAGCAAGGAAACCAATAACCACAGTATTAACCAACTGGACCTGGCCCATCATGCTAAGAGATTTCACTTTCCAAGATGCTAGCTTCAGCTTGACTTTATTAGCCAAAGGTTGAAGAAACTTGCAACTTGGAGCACCAACAAAGATAGGCACCTCTAAATAGTTAAAAGGTAAAAGACCATGACGGCAAGAAAGATGGCGTTGAATTTTTGTAAGGAATCTTGCAGAAGTATCCATGGTGAACAAGCTACTTTTAGAATTGTTAAGAGATTTATTATCAACCCTATAAAAAACAAATATATCATCAACATATAAAATCTGAGAATGAGTGATATAACTTTTAGGGCTAGCCATATGCAGAATCCTCTTATCATTCACATGCTTATAAATGCCTCTACTTAGAACCTCCTCTGCAAGACAGAAAAGCAAGGGAGATCATGGCAGCATATATATCCTCCCCTCCATCTGTTTTATCTGAAACAAGTTGTCCCAACTTTAGTGCCACTAGAAACTATAGTTATCTAATTACCAACAAAGTTATCAAAGATCTTATTATGTTGAGCAATCACTTCCATAGTCTTCTTATACTTTTTATGTTGTTTAGGAACCACTAGATCCCCCACAAATTTCCCCTGCTCTCTGTTATCTTCAGTAATTTTCTTGGTTTGAGAAGACTTTAGTTGAGGACTAACAATAGGATTATGAGCATGAAACACATGACATTAAGCAAGATTATGCCTAATCATCTTACAATGAGAGCAAAATAAAATGACTCACTCATATTCCACATCATCTATAAAAGAAAACCTTGAAGGTTCAACCAAGAGTTGATTAGGAAAAGAGGATAAAAGATCAATATCAACAAGCACTCTAGCAAAAAAAAAACCCTATTTTTTCATAGTACGATCATCAAAAGACAAAGGGGTACCAATTCATCTAGTAATAGAGAATATAGCCATCGGTCTCCAATATTCTAAAGGAAAATTGTAAATTCAAACCCAAACCTGAGTTTTAGTGCTTTTCATAGTAGATAGGACAAAATCTTTTGCCAGGAAAACAGTCTCAAGAAGCCATGAGATAATTGCCATGAGCCAACCCCGAGAATGCACCTCATGTCTTCTAAAGAAGAAAACTTAAACTCATAGAAGCCCTTTCCAAGAGGTATAACTTTCCATGGTCTGAGAGTTTTCCACACAAGCTGCAGTTTTTTGGTTAAATCAAGGTGTGTGAGGGGTTTATCACCCTTAGATAAAATAATCCCCCCATGTAGGTGATTCTTGCAATCGTCAAGACCCGTCAAGTAATCTTCCTCCTCAACTCGGAAAACAACCATGTCTCTCTTGATACAAGGTGTAGGTAGCTGGGAAAATGGGATGTCACAAGTATTGTCTAAGGCTTGGGCAAAGGTTTTTCTTTGACCTTGCTTAGCATATGACTTCTTAACCACTTCTTGCTCTTTCAAACAACTCCAAAGTATTAAGAAACCTACAAAAGCCTCTGCCATTATTAACTTTTGATGTCTGTATGTAATTTAAGAACACACACACACATTAAAATAAACCTTTGGAATTTAAAGAAGGTTAAAAAACCTCCGTTATTTTACTGAGGTTTAAAATAAACCTTTGCAATTTAACTAAGGTTACAAAGATCTATATTATTTTGCTGAGGTTTTATAATAAACATTTTGGAACTTAACGAAGGTTAAAAGAAACTCCATTAATTAAATCAATTCCTAGGGTTATATTAACCTCCGCTAAATAACCACTGTTAGAACATTTTTCCTTGTAGTGAGTTAGCAGATACGTCAATCAAATATTGATCCTGCCTGTTGACCAAAACGTTGGAGCTTTGCCTCGTCAAACTTGGATCGACGTGTGCGCCGCGTCAACCTCCGTCCTTCACCGCGATCCACCTCAAGAACCTGCAAAAGAACAGAACGGCGCCGTTGCGGCCGATCGCACTCCTACGCCAGTGACTGAACCACCAATTACTAAGAGTAACACTCAAGAACTCTCAAGGAACCGTGAACCAGTTCTCTCTCAGTATACTCAAGAACTCGCAAGCGTAAAGAAGACAATCTGAACGTGCGTACCTCAGAAGTTCGTTGGGAAACTCTTATATACCTGGACACTTTCTCTCTCCTGGCATTTACACATCTGGACACGTGGCTCGCATCCAGCTGTACACGTGCCATCATCTGGAGCCTCCTTGACTTGGGCGCTACTTCTGACTCTCCTTTGGCTAAGTTACTTATGCATGATACTACTCAGTGCATAGTTGCCTTGGAGCGCGATCTCTACTGGATTGGCGAGTAGGGTGCCTTCGTACACACCTTCCCTGTGGTCTCGCCGGCCGCCTTCATGATCTGCACCGCCTGTTTCACCGTGTATGCTCAAGCAAGCTGTCCCCCGACCTCATCCTCTGGCTAGCTGGGAAATGTCTACCTGCCTTCATCTCCGGCGATGTCCTTGTTTCGGCGATCTCTAATCACTTGGTCGCCTGGGTTTACATCTGGCGACTTCAACTTTAACCCGGTGACCGCCGGTTCTGGTGTGCTGTAGATCGGAGCACACCAACTTAATAACTGGCGACTACACGAGCCCCCCGACTTCCTTCTCTTCTGCCAGCCAGGCGTCCCATCAACACGCCTATGCAGTAGCTTGATGCAACGTCATCACTCCCGACTACCAGGGCGGTACACAAGCCCCCCAGTCTTAAGCGAAGACTTGTCCAGCGAAAAGACTAAAGGAGTCACATCAATACCGATCTACGTGGCGCTGGCGCAGAATTCCAAGCGGTTGTACTTTTTGCTTTCCTGACGCTCCACCAAACACTCCTCCAATCGCTCGACACGTGGCTTCATCAACGGTTACCTTTAACTGTCGTTTGCGCTTCCCAAACCCATTCGAAAAACCCTTAAACCCATTTCACTCCACTGTTCCATCACTTTCTTCGTATTCTCAAACGCTTCAAGCTTCCACTGCAAAAGCTCACGACGTTCTTCAACCTCCTGAATCACCAACTTCCTTCATCACTCTTCCGATCATAAAAAGGTACTTCCTTTACTTCTTCTGCTGATTTTTCCTGCATTTTAACCGATTCGCATCATCCATTAACTGTCTGGTGCATACGCTGTGGGCTGTTTTCTCTGTTTCTCCTTTCTCGTAACTTAGGGCTTCGTCTTCGTTACAACGAACCTTCGTTCGTTCGTTTTTCACCCTTCTTCCACGATCGAGTCAGCCTCTGCGAACCCTGATCACCTTTTCTTTTCTTCTTCCTTTGCAGATGGCTCGCTCAAAGATCACCCCAAATCCTCCTCCCTCGTCACGAAACCCTTCATCTCAAGCACACAACCCACCGCGAGCACCTGGTGCTTCTTCTTCTCAGGCTGAGAGGCCTGCACCCTCCCGCTCTAACCTGGCTCAGGCTACTCCACCTGTCGCCGGAGGAGCCTCCGTTCCTTCCCCAGACTTCAAAAAATTATACCCATGGGCCACCCCGACCTTGTTGAAGGAAACCTCCTCTGTAAACTCTGCTGGGGCAGTTCTTCGACTGAAGAAGGGGGACGAGCCTCACCTGTCGTTCCACAAGGAGCATGACGACAAGATGGTGGTGTTACCTTGCTCCCCTGACATGCCAGTGTGCGCCGATGACAAAGGGAACAACGGCGGGTTGTTCTGCTTTGTCTACACCACTCTGTTCAAGAAGGTGAAACTTAGGTTTCCCTTCACTCGCTTTGAAAGAGAGCTACTCACCGAGCTCGACATCACCGCCGCCCAGCTCCATCCCAACAGCTGAGCGTTCGTGCGGGCGTTCCAGATCATGTGCGATCATCTGGGCTTGCCAGCGTCAGTGGACGTCTTTCTCTTCCTCTTCGAAGCCAAACACCCAGGAGATCGCCTATGGGTGAGTTTGAACGGGATTGCTGGGAGGTCGATCCTCTCTATCTTCCAGCAATCTTACAAAGACTGGAAGGGCAAGTTCGTCCAGGTGCGCCCAAACGACAAGGACGCCTCACTGCTCGACGGCTTCCCCTTGTATTGGGTAAACAAGGGGAATAAAGAGTCCAAAGGAAGCTTCAGGAGGCCAAGGAGTCCAGACAGCATGGGTGCTTTGGACAAGGATTTGTGCTTCTTCTGGAAAAGCGTGGCAGACGCCAATATTACCTTCCTCACCACCACGCTCATCTCCTTCGAGTTCTTCGAAGATCAACTCGAAGTTCGCATAGGTTAGAACTCACCTCAACGTCTAAGTCCTTACCTTGACATTGCCTCTGCTAACTGTTTCTGGGTGTCTTGTGTGTTGTGCACAAGACTTTGGTTTTACTTTTTGCACCACTTATCTGCTTTCTGCTGCATACTGACTTATGCGTTTATTTTTCTCTCTGAGCTAACCCATGTATCTTTGCATTATGCAGATCGTATGTTGGGCCAGGGGAAACTCGCTGAACTGAGGGCGCTCGCCCGAGCCCACGGGTTGGCATCGGGTTCCCAGACCGTGCCAAACTCAGTGGTGGAGATCGCCGCTGCACAGGGCAGATCGCCACCCAAAGGCCCAACTTCCTCCGAGGCCCAGCCCGCCAATCAGCGCAAAAAGCTTATCCTTAGGAAACCAAAGAGGAAAGCCCCTCAAGTGGTTCATGAGGAAGAAGAAGAAGACGACGAGGCGACTGAAGATGGCCTCGTCACCAAGAGGAAGAGGGTGGCACCTTCTTCACCATCTGCTCCACCTCCTCTTCCAACATCAACACCACCATCCACACCTGCTCCGCCTCCAACATTGCTTCCTCCACCAGCTCCCGCCTCGCCAGTCCAAGCGATTCCTCTGGCGTCTGCACCTCCTGTGGTTGAGGCCGCCGAAGCCAACTTCATGGAGAACCCCCCAAGCACCTCCACGCCCTATGTATCAGCTGGAGGGGGTCCTCCTTCAAACACCTCAACCGCAAACGCTGCACCAGTCGGGGATGAGGGTGCTCACAACTCTCCAATCCTTATCACCGAATCCCCGACGTCGCCACCACGCCAAGAAGCACTCATTGAACAACCAACTCAAAAAGGTGGTGGCGAGAACCAACAACAAGCCCCCCCGGTGCCTCCACCAGCAAACCTCTCTCTTGAGGTCAAAAGGGTGTGGGAGCCCTTTTCAGCAAAACTGAAGATGATGGCGAAGGATTTCCCCTCCATCATATCAAAGGCTGTGGAGAGTTCCACCAGGAAGCTCCAGGATGACCTCTTCGCACTCCGAACTGAGAATAGCACCATGAGGATTGAGGCGGAGAGGTTATCCTGCAATCTTACACTCGCCGAGATCGAACACTCCCGAGTAGAAGATGCCATGAGCACCGAGCTCCGGGTGGCGCGCAAGGAGGCCACCGATCTACGCCATAAGGTGCAGCTCTTGGCTCAAGAGAAGATTGAGCTGGAGAGCAAGCTGGTACCTTATCGCGTCAAAGTGGCTGACCTGGAGGCGTTGATCAAAGCTGACGCCGCCAAGGTAAAGAACCTCGAGAAAAGGTCAGCCGATCGGGAGGTCTTCTTGGGGAAGGTGGAGAAAGAGAGAGACGACACCGTGGCCAAGCTCGCTGAAGCCAACGAAGAAAACGGGAAGATCGCCGCTGAACTGGGCCAGGTGCAGGCAGAATCCAAGAAGGTTGCTGAAGACCTTCTTCAAGCTCGGGAAACCATTGAAGAACTTAAGAAACAAGCTGAAGAGCTGAAGCAGCAGAACGAGGGGCTAAAGAAACAGATCGAAGAACTTGATCTGAGCTCTGCCCAGATTCTTGCTGCTGGATTCGAGGCCGCCCGGGAACAGTTCGCCTGCCTGTACCCCGACTTAGATCTTACCATGGTGTCTCTCAATAACGAGGTGGTGGACGGGAAGGTTGTTCCTGCTGAAGACTGATTGATTCCCTCCATCCACTACTTTTATGCTTTCTCCTTACATATGATTGTAATAGACTTTCCCCTTTTCTGTATATGTACCTTGAACTGATGTTTACTTGATGATAAAGTCTTTGTACCTCTTCTTATAACTTCTCTATCTGCTCTGTCTCTTCTTGTATAATCCACTTCAATGAAATTAACTTTGTAACTTCGTAAGCGCAATTATATACTTAACTGCTTTGAACCACTGACTTTCGAACAACAATCACTCTAACAACTTGTAACTCCAAGGTAATGAACCTTAGCATAAAATCGTTCTTCAAATAACGAACTCCAACTCAACTAATGGCTTAAGACACTGCTCACCCGATCTACTTCATCAAAACGGGTCTTGACTTTCTCGCCATTGCTTGAACTTTTCCTGGTCGCCAAAGACTCTTGGCGATATCAGCTTCTTCCTGCCTTCACAACTTGGCCATTGTTCCTTTATCTGGGGGTAGAGGCGCCTTTCAGATCCTTCTCTACCTTCCTGAGCTTCAGAACAAGAGACCGGGTGGCTAGGCGTTCTCTTCGAACCTACCTTAGCCACCCTCCAAACTTCTTCCACCCTTCGCACCATACCTGAACTCGTTCAAGACGAGAAGGATTTTATCTTGCCTGAACTCGCTCATCGGCGAGCAGGTCTTTAACTCGCCTGAACTTGGTCACCGGCGAGAAGGTCTTTTAACTCGCCTGAACTCGCTCACCGGCGAGAAGGTCTTTAACTCGCCTGAACTCGCTCACCGGCGAGAAGATGAGAAGGTCTTTAACTCGTGCCTCTACATTGCCCCAGGGGTTACATCTCCTCTCCCCCAGAAACACGGAGGACTTTTTCGCTGGTGCCTCTACATTGCCCCAGGGGTTACATCTTCTCCCCCCCAGAAACACTGAGGACTTTTCACTGGTGCCTCTACATTGCCCCAGAGGCTACATCTTCTCTCCTCTGGAAGCACTGAGGACTTTTTACTGGTGCCTCTACATTGCCCCAGAGGCTACATCTTCTCTCCTCTGGAAACACTGAGGACTTTTCACTCTTCCTCGCCTGCACTCGCTCGACGGCGAGGAGGTCTTTATCTCGCCTCAGAACACGCGAGGGCGTTGAGGTCTTTTAACTGGTGCCTCCGATCGCCGAAAGACGATGAGGACTTTAACTTTAACTAGTGCCTCCGATCGCCGAAAGACGATGAGGACTTTAACTCTAACTGATGCCGCCAATCGCCGAAAGACGATGGGGACTTAGAAACTTTTTAGAAAGCATGCAATATATCTTTAACTTGCCTTAAATCACATATAAGCGACAAGGTCTTTCTTCAAAACTTTCGGAAAACAACAAGCATGCAATCTAAAACAACTTAAACTTCGAAAACTCTTCTTTATTGGGTGGCCTCATTAAAAACCCTCCTTAGGGAAAAGAGTGCCCCCTTCAAACTGTTTTAACAGAAACATTGTAATATAACTTCGTGTTTGTCTTTACTTACAAAGTTCTTAACTGTAATACAACTTGAGGTGCGTTGCGTTCCAAGTGCGAGGAATCGCCCCTCCTTCCAACGTCTCTAAGCGGTAGGCGCCGTTCCCGAGCGCCTCGGTTATTCTGAACGGTCCCGTCCACTTAGGCGACAGCTTATTCTCCATCTCGTACTGGTGGGCCTTTCTCATCACCAGGTCGCCCTCTTTGAACTGTCTCGGCATCACCTTCGAGTTATATCTTCGCTCAATCCTTCTCTTCACCGCCTCAGCTTTTAATCTCGCCTCTTCCCTGACCTCATCCAGCAGGTCTAGGTTCAACCTTCTCTCCTCATTCGAGTCTTCCTCCACAAAGTTCTGGAATCTCGGCGAGCTCTCCTGGATCTCCACTGGAATCATTGCGTCGCATCCATAGACCAAGCTGAACGGGGTCTCATGGGTTCCTGACTGTTCGGTGGTGTGGTACGCCCAGACTATACGGGGTACCTCCTCAGCCCAACTTCCTTTGGCTTTCTCTAGCCTTCTCTTCAAACCTCTTAGCAACACCCGATTGGCTGACTCTACTTGGCCATTCGTCTGAGGGTGCTCGACGGATGCAAACACTTGTTGAATTCCCACCCCTTCGCACAGCTTCTTCAACAGGTGACTTGCAAATTGAGTCCCATTGTCCGACACCAGGCGCTTGGGCACACCAAACCGGCACACAATGTTCTTCCATACGAAACCTTCGATCTTGTGTGCTGTGATCTGGGCCACTGGTTCTGCTTCGATCCACTTGGTGAAATATTCAATCGCCACCACCAAGTACTTCATCTACCTGATCGCCAGCGGAAATGGTCCCAGGATGTCGATTCCCCACGTATGAAACGGCCAAGGGCTATAGATCGACTTCAACTCCTCGGGAGGCGCCTTGTGCCAATCGGCGTGCTGTTGGCATTGTTTGCAACACTGCGCATACTTCTTGCAATCTTCTCTCATCGTTGGCCAGTAGTAACCTGCTCGGAGAGTCCTTGCGGCCAGAGCTCGACCCCCGACGTGGCTTCCGCATATCCCTTCATGGAGCTCTGCCATAATTCTCGTACACTTCTTGCCATGCACACATTCCAGGAGTGGGTGAGTGAACCCAAACCTGTACAGATCGCCATCAATCATTGTGAACTTGCTAGAATTCTTCTTTATCTTCCTAGCCTCTGTCGGATCCAGCGGGAGAAGGCCATCCGCCAGGCACCGCTTGTACTGTGTTATCCAGGTGTCTGGCTCATGCGTAGCGCAGACCTGCGTCATGTTCACCCTCTCCCCCCGACATGCTCTTATTCTTGGCGACCTCAAGGTCTCTTGAGTCAGGGACCTGTGACTCCTCGCTGCTTTCTCCGTCGATTTGCTTATCTGAAGGACCAGGTGATCTGCTACAAATGCTCTCGGCGTCTTCAGAGTTTCTTGAATCACCGTCCTCTGCCTACCCCCCTTGCCTGAACTGGCGAGCTTAGCTAGCAAGTCAGCTCGGGCATTCTGCTCTCTAGGCACATGCACCACTTCAAAGGAGGCAAAGGAACTCTTCAATTCCTGCACATACTCCAGGTAAGCCGCCATTTGTGGATCTTTAGCCTGGAACTCGCCTGTTACTTGCCCCGTGACTAGCAGCGAGTCACTCTTTGCCATCAGCACCCTAGCTCCCATCTCCTTGGCCAGCAAGATACCAGCGATCAGCGCCTCATATTCTGCTTGATTGTTGCTGGCCTTGAAGGCAAACCTCAAAGATTGTTCGATCAGCACACCGTTGGGTCCCTCCAAGATGACTCCAGCACCGCTACCCTGCTGGTTAGACGATCCATCCACTGAAAGCACCCAACGAAAGTCGTCCCCTTCAACTCGTGTCGCCTCAAATGAGAGCTCGACCACGAAATCTGAGAAGATCTGTCCCTTAATCGGGCCTCGGGGCTCATACTTAATGTCAAACTCCGACAGCTCCACCGCCCACTTCACCATCCTTCCCGCAACGTCGGGCTTCTTCAAGACCTTCTGGATGGGGAGGTCGGTCATCACCAGTATCGTGAAGCTATGGAAATAGTGGCGCAACCTCCTCGCCGAAAATACCACAGCCAGCGCAGCCTTCTCCAGGGCCTGATATCTCGTTTCTGGGCCCTGCAGCACCTTACTAACAAAATAAATAGGCTTCTGAGCCTGATCTTGGTCCTGGGCGAGCACCGCACTCACCGCCCTCTCAGTTACAGCAAAATACAACCTGAGAGGGGTTCCCACCAGCGGTTTGCACAAAACCGGCGGGCTCGCCAGATATTCCTTAAGCTTGACGAAGGCTTCCTCACACTCCTTCGTCCAGGCAAACTTGTTATTCCGCCTTAAGCACTGGAAATATGGGTGGCCCTTCTCTCTACTAGCTGACACGAAGCGAGACAGGGCGGCCATCCGACCTGTAAGCTGTTGTACTTCCTTCACAGTGGCTGGGCTCCTCATCGCCAAGATGGCGGTACAATTATCAGGGTTGGCTTCTATTCCTCTCTCAGTTAAGAGGAAACCCAAGAACTTCCCAGCCTCCACGCCAAAGATGCACTTCTCAAGATTCAGCTTCAACCTAAACTTGGCGATCGTCGTGAACAACTCCTCCAAGTCCGCAACGTGCTTGCTTTTCTCTGGCGAGGTCACGACCATGTCATCCACGTACGCTTGCACATTCCTTCCCAGCATTGGTGCAAGTACTCGATCCATCAACCTCTGGTACGTGGCCCCCGTGTTCTTCAGCCCAAACGGCATCACCTTGTAGCAGTAGCACGATCTCTCGGTCATGAAGGCAGTCTTCTCTTCATCCATGGGATGCATCTTGATCTGGTTATACCCCGAGAAGGCATCCAGGAAACTCAACAACTTACACCCTGCAACACTATCCACCAGGGCATCTATGCTTGGTAAAGGATATGAGTCCTTTGGACAAGCCTTATTCAGATCAGTGAAATCGACGCACATGCGCCATTTCCCATTACTCTTCTTCACCAGTACGACATTTGCCAGCCATTCAGGGTACTGGACTTCCCTGATGTGGCCTGCAGCGAGGAGCTTCTGGGTTTCGTCTCTAATCGCCTGCCTCCTCTCCTCGTTGAACTTTCTTCTCCTCTGTCGTACTGGTCTCACCTGGTTGTCCATCGCCAAATGATGGCACAAGAAGTCGGGATCGATCCCGGGCATGTCCGAAGCGGACCATGCAAATGCACCCAGATGTCGTTCTATCACCGTGGCGATCTGGTCCTGGAGCTCAACCTCCAGGGATCTTCCCAGCTTGAAGATCTTTCCCCCGATCTCTCTCTTGAGCCACTGCTCGACGGTTTTTGGCCTGGTTTCTCTGGCGATCACCGCCCTGGCGATTCCCAGCTCTCTCGCTTCCTCAGGGCGATTCCTCGCCTCTTCTTCCTCCAGACCAGCGTTCCCTTCCCCCAGCTCAGCATCCACCATCACCACGTCTCTTCCGGCGGTCTCTTCTATTACCGTCGATCTAGGCTTCACACCGGGAGGCGGGGTGGTTGTCACGTAACTCACCGACCTCTTGTTTTTCAGGCTATTCTCATAGCACTTCTTCGCTTCTTTTTGGTCGGACTTGATGGTGATCACCACCCCCTCCATAGACGGCAACTTCACCTTCATGTGCCGGGTCGACGGTATAGCGCCTATCCTGTTGAGCGTGGGTCTTCCCAGCAGGATGTTGTATGCTGAGGGAGCATTTACGACAAGGTACTTGATTTTCTCTGTTCTCGAACCCGCCTCATCTGTAAACGTAGTCCTCAACTCTATGTACCCCCTGACCTCTACCTGGTCGCCAGCGAAACCATACAAACACCCTCCATAAGGCCTCAGCTGGTCAAGGGGTAGCTCCAACTGCGTGAAAGTCGGCCAGAACATCACGTCTGCCGAGCTTCCTTGGTCCACCAGCACCCTGTGGACCTTTCTTCCTGCTATGATCAACGAGATGACTATGGGATCGTTGTCATGAGGCACAACGTCCCGAAGATCTTGCTTGGTGAACGTAATGTCCACATCCGGCGAGTGGTCTTCAAACATATCCACCGTCATCACAGACCTCGCGTACTTCTTCCTCTGTGATGCGGTGCATCCACCACCCGAGAAACCTCCTGCTATGGTGTGGATTTCCCCGTGTGTAGGCATCTCGTGCTGCTGAGCTTCTCCAGCTGCTGGTTGGGAGCTCGACGCGCCCCCCGTCCTTCTGTCCAGCAAGTAGTCGTTTAGGAACCCGCTCTTGACCAGATCGTCGAGCTGGTATCTTAGAGCCAAACACGAATCCACGGTCTGGCCAAAGCCCTGGTGAAACTCACACCAGGCGTCTGGCTTCGGTCCCAGCACCTTGTCGCCCACCTTCTCGGGCGCTTTCAACCTGGCTGATATATTGGGAATGGCGATCAGGTCCGCCAATCCCATGACAAACTTGTGCTTAGGCGGGCGATTGTACTCCCGGCGTGCTGGTTGAGAGCGTCCTTGGCCCCTGCCCTTGTTCTTCCTTGGATCATAAGGATGGCGAGTCCTCTGATCCCTCCTGGCCGCCGCTGTCTCCAGCACCCTCTGTGGCTGGATCCTGGTCTGGGCACGTGGCCTGGCGGGAGCCACGCTTCCCCTCTTCTCGGCGACTTCACTCTCATCGGCGATGTGGGCCACCGCAAGTCGCCTGACCTCAGCAAACGTGGCAGGGTGAGCCCTGATCAATGCTTCGCAGAATGGTCCCGGCAGCACGCCCTTCTTAAATGCGTAGACCAGCATTTCTTCATCTTTGGCCGGCGATCTGACCATCTGCGCCCCAAAACGATTCAGGTAGTCCCTGAGGGACTCTTCCTGATACTGCCTTATGTCGAACAAGTCATAAGACACCCTGGGCGGTGCCTTGTTCACAATGTACTGCTCGACGAAGATCTTTGAAAACTGTTGGAAGTTGGTTATGTGACCTGTAGGCAGGCTCACAAACCATTCCAGCGTCGTTCCCTGGAGTGTGCTCACAAACATCTTGCAGTACACGGCGTCTGACCTTCCTGACAGCATCATCTGCGTATGGAACGTGGTGAGATGAGCCTCAGGATCCTCCACGCCGGTGAAAACAGCCTTTACAGGTACCACACTCGCAGGGATAGGCGTGTCAGTAATCGCCTGAGCGAAAGGCATAGGGAAAACACGAGGCGGCGTTGACGGCGCGACCTCTTCAGTGACTGGACGCCCTCGCTGCTCCTGAAGAGCTTGACGCAGCTCTTCAGTCACTTTGCTAAGCTCATCATTCCTGGCCCGAGAGGCGACCAGGTCCTCATGCATTCTCGCCTGCTCTATACGCGAGGCTTCCACATTCGCCTGCAACGAACGCATGATTTCCACCATCTGCGCCATAGTCATGACGCTGGTGCCTTCAGCAGCAACGGGCGCAACTGGACTTGAACGGTTGCTTCTCATTTTTCTCATGAAACTTGACGAATCACTGAGTGCAATGAACAACACCTCCTTCAGCGACGATCGATTCAGGGATCAATCGGTCAGAATTTCGCGACACTTCGCAAGAAGCCTCAAGAACACAGCGAACCTCCACAGAAATCTGCAACTCCACCAAAAACCGCCGCTTCTTCCACGAAAAACCAAACAAGCCAAAGAACTCAAATCTCACCGAACAAATCTCGCGTAAGCAGCAGAAAACTTCACCTCACCGAACAAAAACCCAAACGAACGGTGGAAAACGCGAAATTACCGAACAAAACCTAGACGAACAGTGAACAATGGTTGCACCAGCACACAACCACACAGAAAACTGCAAAAAACTCCAAGAACTCACGCTGTGGATGGGAACAGGTTTTACACGGCCCCACGGTGGGCGCCTGATGATCCTGCCTGTTGACCAAAACGTTGGAGCTTTGCCTCGTCAAACTTGGATCGACGTGTGCGCCGCGTCAACCTCCGTCCTTCACCGCGATCCACCTCAAGAACCTGCAAAAGAACAGAACGGCGCCGCTGCGGCCGATCGCACTCCAACGCCCAAGTCAGTGACTGAACCACCAATTACTAAGAGTAACACTCAAGAACTCTCAAGGAACTGTGAACCAGTTCTCTCTCAGTATACTCAAGAACTCGCAAGCGTAAAGAAGACAATCTGAACGTGCGTACCTCAGAAGTTCGTTGGGAAACTCTTATATACCTGGACACTTTCTCTCTCCTGGCAGTTACACATCTGGACACGTAGCTCGCATCCAGCTGTACACGTGCCATCATCTGGAGCCTCCTTGACTTGGGCGCTGCTTCTGACTCTCCTTTGGCTAAGTTACTTATGCATGATACTACTCAGTGCATAGTTGCCTTGGAGCGCGATCTTTACTGGATTGGCGAGTAGGGTGCCTTCGTACACACCTTCCCTGTGGTCTCGCCGGCCGCCTTCATGATCTGCACCGCCTGTTCCACCGTGTATGCTCAAGCAAGCTGTCCCCCGACCTCATCCTCTGGCTAGCTGGGAAATGTCTACCTGCCTTCATCTCCGGCGATGTCCTTGTTTCGGCGATCTCTAATCACTTGGTCGCCTGGGTTTACATCTGGCGACTTCAACTTTAACCCGGTGACCGCCGGTTCTGGTGTGCTGGAGATCGGAGCACGCCAACTTAATAACTGGCGACTACACGAGCCCCCCGACTTCCTTCCCTTCTGCCAGCCAGGCGTCCCATCAACACGCCTATGCAGTAGCTTGATGCCACGTCATCACTCCCGACTACCAGGGCGGTACAAATATCTTTATCGTGTGGTTGAAGATGTTCTTTTTAAGGTGGATAAATTCATATTTCATGTGGATTTTTTTGTGAAGGACATGAAAGAAGATGAGGAGGTTCCCTTGATACTTGACAGATCTTTCATGAAGGCTGTTAGAATCATAATTGATGTTGATGAGAGAAAACTTAAAGTAAGAGCTCGAGATGATAAGGTAACTTTTAATCTTTTTAAAGGTTTAAAAACTTCTAATGCAGGGAAGGAATGCTTACAAAGAGATACAACAAGGAAGTCTTTCCTGATACCAAAGAGCAAATGGACTTTTCAAATTTAATTGAGTAATTTATACATCATCAAATTCCAAAGACAAAAGAGAAAGATAAAGTCCAACAGGAGGTGACTAAAGAAAAGGATGAATATAGACCAGGGTAACCCATAATGCTTAAAGATGCTAAATTAAATAAAAAAGGTTGAAGAAAAAGGGGTCAAGATTATGGGTTATCAAAGAACTCAACCCTGACGGAACCATTGAACTTGAAAGCCCATATTCAAGAAGGACAAAAGTTGTAACTAGGAAAATTTTTGCAACAAAATGGTCATCCACCTTGATAAAAATAGTTGTTAAGCTATATGATGTTAAATAAAGAGCTTGCTGGGAGGCAGGCACCCAATATTATTATTTTTTTATTATTCTTTTCAATTACTTTATTTTGTTGTTAGGATAGGATTTATGTCTTTTCGTAAAAAAGTTGCAAAATTTCGTGCATGGAATTTCACCTAGGTGTGAAACACCACGCCCATGCGAGATGAATTTAAAAATTTGGGTGCTCTCTGGAGCAATCTCTCCGAGGCAAGATATATCACACCCAGGCGAGATCCCACTTACAATGTTTTTAAAAAACGCAAGAAAGGGCACATTTGCCCCAAATTTTAGAAACCCTTGGTGAGAGTTCCCTAAATTGTGATTTTTCTCTCTAAAATTTGTGCTCATTATCAATTATTTCCCTTCCAAGTTCAATCTTTTGCTCAATTTGTGCTATGTAAGTGTTTTTGCATCTATTTTATGCTTTAATTCCTCTTTCAAACCATGGATTAATTTTTTTTTGACAATTTTTGGGGATTTTGGAGTTTTAGGGTTTATAATGAGTGTCTTAAATTTATGATATAAATGTTATTGCATAGCATTGGTAGATGATTATGAAAGCTTGTTTCTAATTTTGGATGGTTAGTTAGGTCCCTATTGCTCATTAAATTCAATTTTGGAATTGCACATAAAGTGTTTGATAAAATGCTTCTTTTTAACATTATATTGCAAAACATGTGAATTAGTTGGGCTTTTGGATATATATTCTCATGATTTTTAAATTATAAATTAATGTATTTGAAGATTGAAGATTGGTGTATCTAACAGTAATGTTGTAGCAAATGGGACAAACAAAAAGCACTGTAGTCCAAACTGCTAAAGGGAAAATGGTGAGAACGGAATCCCTAGAACCACCATCATGAAACAGGTTTGGGAACAAAAAAAAAAACAAAGGAGATATGAGAAGATAAAAAATTGGTCCTTCATCATAGAGAGAAGAGTTTTGAATAAGGTGCTTTAATGTCTTCAAAATCCAAGTTGAATCTTTAAAGATCTTTGTTGTTGGTTGTGTGTGTGTCTAGAGTAGTTGAATTTGTTAATCCACTCTAATTGATGATCCAAGGTTGTTTGATTTTAATCCTTTTGAAAAAAGATGTGTTTTCAAAGGAAAGTGAAAAGTCAACCTATTGAAATTTCAATTCAACCGGTTGTTTTACACTTAGTGTATTTTGAAAAGGACTTGAAAACACTTGACTTTGGTTGACTTTGTTGTCAACCCAATTTTATCGATGGTTTCGTGTTTTTAATCGATTGTTTTTCTGAAAACCTTAACAGAATTCTGTAAAGTGGCTTTAATTTGTTTTAACTAATTTAAAACTATTTTGGCTCTAACATTAAATGCTTTGACCAACTGATTGGAGTTTAAATAAGTTGTTTTACGCTCTCAGTCTTAACTAATTCAAGAGAAATCATTCAAATCAGTTCTTCCAAGATTGCTAAAAGCTTTGGATCTTTTCTAAGAGCAGAATAGGATTCTGTTGTATCAAGTTTGCTTTAATCTGTGATTGTACCCAGGTGTACTCCACTTCCTCTTTCTTAACTGTATTTTTGTGAGAATTGTTGTTGATACCACATGATGTGAATGCAATAGCAAGAATACATGATTCTTTGACATTCTTAGGAACAACTTGAGTTGGTCATGAATTGGCACTTTAGTTAGAATTGGATCAAGGTTCTACTTCAAGAACTCACCAAGACTTTGCACCGAACCAAAGCTCACATGGAAGTCCATGTATTGTCAAATTGAATCACAAACATAAGAATTGAAGAAACAACAATTGAATTCAGCCAATGAAAGGAAATTACCGAACAGAATTGAAAATACATTTTTCCAACAGATATCATCATTCCCAAACACATTTTTCCAACTTGGTCAGTTTTTCAAACCTCCTTTTCTGCTATCCCACCATTTCCTAAAGCTAAGTCATGTTTATCTTTGTCTGCAACTTTTACTTGTACACATAAAGTGACTTTGTTACGTGCAGGGTTTCAGAATTCGAGGTCGAATTCTCTCCAACTCGGGGAGTATGATGGATATCCAATAGGAGAGGATTTTATTAATGAAGGAAGAGAATTTTCACCTACACATTTGAAGTTCTTCCTTCTAGTCTTCTCACAAATTAAAAGAAGTCAAAGAGAAGATCAAGCCTAAAGAAAAAGAAGTCTACAAACTCTCAAATAATAGGCTTCATTTTTTAATATCTCTCTTTAAGTAGAAAATATATAGAATAGTCTTTAGGAAGGTGCTTAGAGGGAAACATAAGAAACCTCTTTTGTAAAAGCATCCTTAGTTGTAGTTTAGAAATATTAGAAGCTTAGGGGGGGGAACTTAGTAAGGGATGCTAGGGGGAGTGTAGATATGAGTTAGGAGGTGCTAAACTAGGAAGGAAAGTCACACTTCCTTCATGCACTAGTTGGCGCCGAAATTACATGTCTTTTAGGGGCACATTTGCATTTGATTAGCTTTGCATTTCAGCACCTTATAGGCTATAAATAAAGGTGTTTAGCTTGTACAAATCAGATTTGGAAATTGAAGTAAGAAAACTCTACTCAATTTGAGAGAGAAATTGGAAGAGCTTTGGTGCCTTCATCAAGTCTTATCTTGGGTGTCTATGGTGAACCTCAAGTGGTGGCAACACACTAATCTTGGACTATCCACACTCTAAGTGGCGTGATCACTCACCTATTCTTCCATCTCCATAAGTTTTCTATTCTCATTCTTTGTTTCTTCTTCATGTTCATGTTCTAGCTTACTTGTTCTTCAAATTTTGTTCGGTGCCTTTGCTGTATTTGCAATTCTGTTCGGTGCCTTTGCTGTATTTTCAATTCTGTTCGGTAATTTCCTTTCATTGGCTGAATTCAATTGTTGTTTCTTCAATTCTTATGTTTGTGATTCAATTTGACAATACATGGACTTCCATGTGAGCTTTGGTTCGGTGCAAAGTCTTGGTGAGTTCTTGAAGTAGAACCTTGATCCAATTCTAACTAAAGTGCCAATTCATGACCAACTCAAGTTGTTCCTAAGAATGTCAAAGAATCATGTATTCTTGCTATTGCATTCCCATCATGTGGTATCTAGAGTTTAGGTTTTGTGTTGCTTAATTCTTGAGTTGTGTTGCACTTTATTTTTAAGAGCTCTTTATTTCAAGTTGTTTACCATTCTGTTTTAGGCTTTATTTTGAGTTTCCTTGCTGTTTTTTTTTCTTTTGTTACACCAAGTGTTTGCGAAAAGGATTATGGCACTCATTGTTCATATGAGTTTGGCTGCTCTTTTGGAATGGCATTCTCCTTCCTTGAGCTGACCTTAAGCTTCCTTTCACTTGTTGTTATATCTTGTGATATGTCTTTTAATTTTGTAATCATTTCAAGTTTTGTCTTAGTCATGTTATTCCATAATTGTCATCACTTCTTGTAGTACTTTTATTGCTTTGTTTGTTTCTTGCTTTGGTTTACTTTCTGTTTCTGAGTTTATTGCTTGATCCTTTGTGCATTTTCATTTTTAGATTTGAGTTCATGCTTGTATTCTAGACCTATACAAGTTCCTATACATGTTGGAGATCCCACATCGACTAGAGATAAGGACATTTCATAATATATAAATGGGTGCAAACCTCACCCCATTGAGCCGGTTTTATGGGGTTGAGTTAGGCTTAAAGTCCACTTTCGTAATATGGTATTAGAGCCATTTTCGAGCCTATCCTAGCGAGTATTTGTTGGGCCTATCGTGCCACCCGCTATCGAGCCGCTATCGGACCTCCCAAAATATATAGTCCCACGCACGAGCTTCTATCTATCACTCTCGGCGTGAGGGGGGTGTGTTGGAGATCCCACATCGACTAGAGATAAGGACATTTCATAATATATAAATGGGTGAAAACCTCACCCCATTGAGCCGGTTTTATGGGGTTGAGTTAGGCTTAAAGTCCACTTTCGTAATAATAAACAATTTCCATTATGTCTTTGCTAGTTCATCATACTGTTTTTCATTCCTAAATAGGTTACTCTGTTTTCTTACAAACGTGCTACTGTTTTCAATTTACTGCAATTAATTGGCTCACTGGAAATTTGTGAAAATTTGTATTTACATTCTTCAAAGTGTTACAAAAGCATAGCAAAAAGAAGTACTCAAAAATTCCAAGTACACAAAAAATGATAAATAAAATACGAAAAGTGTACAATTCTGCCGAAAAAATACGGTAATCTGGCAGCAATTTTGAAAAATTTAATTCTCTCATTTGGCTTACTGCTTTTAACTCATTCCAGTGCCATTATTGAGTTGAGACATTGAATTTTATGTGGTTAATTTTTCACATTCCAGTTCGCTTTCAATCATTCCAGTTAAATCTGTAAACATAGCACAGTTTGCATACAACATTTTTTTCTTGTAGTTCTGTTTTTGTTTCTTAAATCTACTCTGGTACTTTTCTCTAGGACTCTTTTGGTGTGC